>NC_084550.2:49962500-50097500 GCF_033978685.3 Nerophis lumbriciformis | reverse complement strand
TGGATGATTTATTTCTTGTCACCCAGTTGTCCTCCCTTCATGAAAAAAGGCTGTCCTCACTCAGGTCCGCGGAGCTGGAGGCCACGCCCCCTCCAGCTCCGGCTGAAAATCGGGAGATTTGTCCCGGGAGGTTTTCGGGAGAGGCACTGAATTTCGGGAATCTTCATTTGATGTTCAAACTGATAAACTTTTTTGCAAATAATCATTAACTTTAGAATTTGATGCCAGCAACACGTGACGAAGAAGTTGGGAAAGGTGGCAATAAATACTGATAAAGTTGAGGACTGCTCATCAAACACTTATTTGGAACATCCCACAGGTGAACAAGCAAATTGGGAACAGGTGGGTGCCATGATTGGGTATAAAAGTAGATTCCATGAAATGCTCAGTCATTCACAAACAAGGATGGGGTGAGGGTCACCACTTTGTCAACAAATGAGTGAGCAAATTGTTGAACAGTTTAAGAAAAACCTTTCTCAACCAGCTACTGCAAGGAATTTAGGGATTTCACCATCTACGGTCCGTAATATCATCAAAGGGTTCAGAGAATCTGGAAAAATCACTGCACGTAAGCAGCTAAGCCCGTGACCTTCGATCCCTCAGGCTGTACTGCATCAACAAGCGACATCAGTGTGTAAAGGATATCACCACATGGGCTCAGGAACACTTCAGAAACCCATTGTCAGTAACTACAGTTGGTCGCTACATCTGTAAGTGCAAGTTAAAACTCTCCTATGCAAGGCAAAAACCGTTTATCAACAACACCCAGAAACGCCGTCGGCTTCGCTGGGCCTGAGCTCATCTAAGCTGGACTGCTACAAAGTGGAAAAGTGTTCTGTGGTCTGACAAGTCCACATTTCAAATTGTTTTTGGAAACTGGACGTCGTGTCCTCCGGATCAAAGAGGAAAAGAACCATCCGGATTGTTATAGGCGCAAAGTTCAAAAGCCAGCATCTGTGGTGGTATGGGGGTGTATTAGTGCCCAAGACATGGGTAACTTACACATCTGTGAAGGCGCCATTAATGCTGAAAGGTACGTACAGTTTTTAGAGCAACATATGTTGCCATCCAAGCAACGTTACCATGGACGCCCCTGCTTATTTCAGCAAGACAATGCCAAGCCACGTGTTACATCAACGTGGCTTCATAGTAAAAGAGTGCGGGTACTAGACTGGCCTGCCTGTAGTCCAGACCTGTCTCCCATTGAAAATGTGTGGCACATTATGAAGCCTAAAATACCACAACGGAGACCCCCGGACTGTTGAACAACTTAAGCTGTACATCAAGCAAGAATGGGAAAGAATTCCACCTGAGAAGCTTAAAAAATGTGTCTCCTCAGTTCCCAAACGTTTACTGAGTGTTGTTAAAAGGAAAGGCCATGTAACACAGTGGTGAACATGCCCTTTCCCAACTACTTTGGCACGTATTGCAGCCATGAAATTCTAAGTTAATTATGATTTGCAAAAAAAAACAAAGTTTATGAGTTTGAACATCAAATATCTTGTCTTTGTAGTGCATTCAATTGAATATGAGTTGAAAAGGATTTGTATTCCGTTTATATTTACATCTAACACAATTTCCCAACTCATATAGAAACGGGGTTTGTAGACACAAATCTGTGACCTTAAAAAATGGAATTCCTGAAACCGACTGCAGCGAGTGAGGTGCCATAGAAGACCTATTAAACAATTTTCTCGTCGACGGTGATGTTTTATTCAGCGCTACATGGCTCCTCAATGACAGTGAGTGATGTATGGGCTGTTAGCATAAGGGTAATAACCCGTTAGACAACTTGTGCGTCCACTTACTTACAGCTCTCTGACACATCCACACACAAGCAGGTGAGCGCACCGTGAACATGCCATCTGCCAGGTTGTAAGGGTACATAGTTGCTGATCTATAACAAATAGAATAGCAAACCATGCGTGTGTGCATGGTTCAGCAAAAGCAAAAGCAAAAGCCAAAGCACGCCACCATCCTTTCAGTAAGCCCCCTCCCCTCCCTTCCCTGAGGTGACTTACCACTCATGCTGAAGTTCGTCAATGACCAGTAGGGTCTTAAACTTCTTGGAGAGGGATGGAGAAGGAGCCGACTGCTCCACAAACCCGGCGGCGGATGCAGCTGTCTGTTTGACCACGTTAGTGATGGAGCTGAAGGAGCTGAAGAATCCGGAGGAACCACCAGAGGAGGAGGAGGACTGGGCTTGCGGGGACTGCTGAGCCTGTTGGGACAGGCGGCGCTCCTGAGGGGCCGGCGAGCTGGCCGGGGCCTGGGATAAAGGCGGAGCTTTGGTGGGAGATTGGGGCGGGGCCGGAGAGGTCGTGGTGGTGGTGGTGGGTCCTTGCTGGGAGGGGGACGAGGCAGTCGGGGGAGGGGGCGCAGTTGGGTCCGGCCTCTGGAGGTCCGTCATGTAGCCGTTGGGCAGGTTGGACATGAAGCTGCTGTCGGAGAGGCGGCGGCGGAGGAAGTTCATGATGGCAGATTGGGGTTCCTGTCTCGGTTCCTCTTGGTCAGTTGTCAAATGAGGCGACGGCGCACACGCGGGCAGGGCGGGCAGGCTGAGACGGCTACGGCGACGCGAGGTTAGAGGTTAGACAAACGGCAGCGAGCATATCAGTCCCAGCGATGGAGGGATGGATGGATGAAGCGATGGACGCAGCCTTGATCTCCAAAGTGTTGTAGCTTCTCACAGTTTCACGTGTCTGTTTGTGTGTCCGCAAGAGAGGTGTGGCGTCGCCCCCTTTGGGTGAGGTGCTGCTGCTCGTTCCCCCCTCAAAACTCTTGCTGCTGCTGCTGCCGCCTCCTGACTTCCTGCAAGCCGAATGCTGCTGAAGGGATGCTGCACGCTCGGCTTATCTCACCCCCCGCCTCCCTTCCTTCTTTTACGTTCACTCACACGCACCCCCTCCTCCCTCCTGTCATCCTCCTCCTACATCATACACCACTCCACTGTATGCGTGTGTGTGTGTGTCGTGCTGCAGCCTGGTAGCGCTTGTGTGCCGTGTGCAAGCAATGGAAAGGGGTTTCCTGCGAGCGTGCATGAGATGGCGTACGGCAAATGGAAGCACCTCCTTCTTTTATCAACATGAAGTAAATCCCGCATGCCTTCTAGTCAATACCTAATTTCCTATTTGCAGCACAGAGAGGACTGACACATGCAAACACCAACAGTATTCCTGCATGCTGATTTGACTCATTTGGTTCCGAGGATTATGATTTTCCAGAGTCACTGCGGCACAGACAGCAGCTATTTGTTGAGGTGTCTCTTTGAGTGTAAAACAAACGCATCTTTCCTCCTCTGTGTGTCTGCCTTCATTACAACATGAGAGGTGCACCACTGTGCAATTGCACTAAGCTTGCTTTTTTTTTTAACAGAAAATAAGACACAAAAGGAAGAGGATTTAAAGAAGAGCTTGGAGATTTCAACTAAAGAACACTTCAGATGATCTCTGTGAAGCGTGTTATGGTATCACACTGTACCCACCATCAATATTAACCTTTTGATATAGCTCACTTCAGGATTTTATAACAGTCTGATTTAGAGCTGCAGACTTTGCTTTGCTTTTTATGAACCACTGTGTGTAATGTGATATCCTTTCTTAGCTGTTTAAAAGAATCCTAAGAGTGGTTCCAATGGGATCAAGGTGATGACATCCACTGTAATACTGCAGAGCAGAACTCTTTTCTCCAGGAATGAAACATGCCTAATGAAACAACACATACAGTCGTGGTCAAAAGTGTGCATACACTTGTAAAGAACATAATGTCATGGCTGTCTTGAGTTTCCAATCATTTCTACAACTCTTATTTTTCTGTGATAGAGTGATTGGAGCACATACTTGTTGGTCACAAAAAAACATTCATGAAGTTTGGTTCGTTTATGAATTTATTATGGGTCTACTGAAAATGTGACCAAATCCGTTGGGTCAAAAGTATACATACAGCAATGTAAATATTTGCTTACATGTCCCTTGGCAAGTTTCACTGCAATAAGGCGCTTTTGGTAGCCATCCACAAGCTTCTGGTTGAATTTTTGACCACTCCTCTTGACAAAATTGGTGCAGTTTGTCATGTCTGTGTGATCATGTTTTTGTTTTGGTCATGTTCGTTTTGATTTTTGGACTTTTTGTGCACTTTTGTTTTGTCACCATAGCAACCATTAGTTTTCACCTGTCACGTCACGCACCTGTTTCACATTTTGAGTCACGCACCTGTTTTCGTTAATCATGTGTATAGTATTTAAGTTCATTGTTTTCAGTTTGTCGTTCTGACGACATCCCCGCATTATACTCTCCACACACTTATGACCCTTGCTGCGCTTTTTCATGCCGTTTTTTCATCCAAGTAAGTTTTCTTTATTCAAGCCATAGTTTGCAAGTTTTGTTTAATTGTTAATAGTTTCTGCCAATGTGCAAGTTCTGTGTTTATAGTCTAGCTTTGTACCACCGCCCCTGTGCGCGCCTTTTGTTTGATCATTTTCTTTGTAGTTATAGTGTTAAATAAATCATGTATTTACCTTTACGCCACATCTGGTCCAATTCACTTGCACCTCGGGAGAACAAACCAAGCCATAGTCCAAGTCTTGACACAGTTCAGCTAAATGTGTTGGTTTTATGACATTAACTTGTTTCTTCAGCTTTGTCCACACGTTTAAGTCAGGACTTTGGGAAGGCAATTCCAAAACCTTAATTCTAGCCTGATTTAGCCATTCCTTTACTACTTTTGACCTGTGTTTGGGGTCATTGTCCTGTTGGAACACCCAACTGCGCCCAAGACCCAACCTCCGGGCTGATGATTTCAGGTTGTCCTGAAGAATTTGGAGGTAATCTTCCTTTTTCCATTGTCCCATTTACTCTCTGTAAAGCACCAGTTCCATTGGCAGCAAAACAGGCCCCAGCTGAACTGCACCAATTTTGTCAAGAGGAGTGGTCAAAAATTCAACCAGAAGCTTGTGGATGGCTACCAAAAGCGCCTTATTGCAGTGAAACTTGCCAAGAGACATGTAACCAAATATTAACATTGCTGTATGTATACTTTTGACCCAGCAGATTTGCTCACATTTTCAGTAGACCCATAATAAATTCATAAAAGAACCAAACTTAATGAATGTTTTTTGTGACCAACGAGTATGTACCGTATTTTCCGCACTATAAGGCGCACCTAAAAACCTCCAATTTTCTCAAAAGCTGACAGTGCGCCTTATAATCCGGTGCGCCTTATATATGGACCAATATTGAGCCACAACAGGTCTCGCCACTATGGGATGCATAACGTAACCCCAGCCTCTACTGTAGCGTCTATTCTATGCGCCTTATAATGCGGTGCACCTTATATATGAACAACGTTTTAAAATAGGCCATTCATTGAAGGTGCACCTTATAATCCGGTGCGCCTTATAGTGCGGAAAATACGGTACTCCAATCACTCTATCACAAAAAAATAAGAGTTGGAGAAATGAATGGAAACTCAAGACAGCTATTACATTATGTTCTTTACAAGTGTATGTAAACTTTTGACCACGACTGTGTACTAAAACACAGAACAGAGTTAAGCATCAACCTGTTTGCTTGAATTTAAAGGGGCCCTGTTATGCAAAACCAACTTTTCTAACCTACTGGCACCTGCTGTTGTGTATTTGGGCTCTGCATAAGTCCCGAAAATGTGAAATCAAACCATGGAGGCATTGCGGACATATTTATAAGACAATCTTGCTTTCCTTCATACTTCAGAGAAACGAGCCGTTTAAAATATGCCCATTTGGTGACATCATTCCCAAGTGTGACGTCAGCGGATTATCCATATATGGTATGAATTTACCCAAAGGGCTTTGCGCGGGTACGCCATTGTAGTCCGACGCTGTAGTCAATAAACTCCTTCATGCACATCGTTGCCATTTCTAATACAAAGTAGCGTATAGTGTGAGTTTATATCTGTCAGTTGACTCCATATGGAAATGGTAAAAAAATAAGGTATGACAGGGAGAAGACACTATCAAAGTGGCGCCACATAAGTAAGACCGCCCACAAAACGGCGCATCCTGAAGAGATGGTCACAAAGCGGCTTAAAGATGATCTGTAAAATATAACCTATGCAAAATTTTGACCAAAGAACCATAATTACTTGTTATGTAGACCACAAGGAAGTGTTTTAAATGTTGATAAATGATACTTGTAAGAAACATACTTTATTTGTTGCCATGCAGGCGAGGATTAGTGATTTAGAAGTAGCTACAACGCTGCAGACTGCGGATGGTCTAGCTCAGTGTTTTTCAACCTTTTTTGAGCCAAGGCACATTTTTTTGCGTTGAAAAAATCCGGAGGCACACCAACAGCAGAAATCATAAACTCAGTTGACAGTTAAAAGTCATTGTAGCAGTTGTTGGATATGACTTTAAACCATAACCAAGCATGCATCACTATAGCTCTTGTCTCAAAGTAGGTGTTCTGTCACCTCACACCCTGACTTATTGAGGTTTTTGCTGTTTTCCTGTGTGTAGTGTTTTAGTTCTTGTCTTGCGCTCCTATTTTGGTGGCTTTTTCTCTTTTGTTGGTATTTTCCTGTAGCAGTTTCATATCTTATATTTCCCGCATCTACCTTGCTATAGCAATCAAGAATATTTCAGTTGTTTTTATCCTTCTTTGTGGGGACATTGTTGATTTTCATGTCATGTTCGGATGTACATTGTGGACGCCGTCTTTGCTCCACAGTAAGTCTTTGCTGTCGTCCAGCATTCTGTTTTTGTTTACTTTGTAGCCAGTTCAGTTTTACTTTCGTTCTGCATAGCCTTCCCTAAGCTTCAATGCCTTTTCTTAGGAGCAGTCACCTTTTGTTTATTTTTGGTTTAAGCATAAGACACCTTTTTACCTGCATTTACAATGCAATTAGCTCCCGGCTGCCACCTACTGATATGGAAGAGTATTACACGGTTACCCTGCTGAGCTCTAGACACTCAACAACAACACATCATTTGCAGACTATAATTAGTGTGCCGCGGCACAGTGGTTGAAAAACACTGCACGTGCGTGACTGCTCGCTGACTGCTCGCTGTTTCGAAAAAGCTAAGTATCGTTCTATTTGTGTGCTTTTAAATTGTTTTGCAGCTTTCTTTATTACTTTCTCAACATATTTAGTAGTACTATTTAACTTGCAAATCACCCGATCTCTGTCTCTCCACCCCTCCCGCAGCTAGCTAGCAGCTAGCTGCTAAGCTAACGAAGCTAGCGCGGAGAAAGGCGTCGCCGGGCGCCGGTCAGAAGGAGTCTACTCCTGCACACCGTGACCAGGACTTCTCGGAAGACAGCAGGAACTTCACTCGGTGACAGAAAACACCGTGAGTATGGCTTCCTGCGCGTCTTGCACCTTACTCACGGAGAGGCTGGCTCTGCTAGAGGGCCGTGTCCGCCAGTTAGAGCAGAGTAATCTCGTAACTTTAGATGTTGCGGACACATCTGCTAGCGTTAGCTGTAGCGAGCTAACTAGCCCAGCCTGTAGTAGTCCTAAGCGGCCTACAAGCTACGGTGTACCGGTTGAGACGCATAATAGATTTAGCTCTTTAGCTAGTCCTACACCCCAGTCTACCGGGCACCACACCTTAGTCATAGGGGACTCCATCACCCGAAACATAAAGCTTAGCAAACCAGCCACAATTAAGTGCATCCCGGGGGCCGGAGCACCTGACATTGAGGCTAATCTTAGGGAGCTAACTCGCAACAGGCCTAGTAAACACGTACGACAGGCTAATCGCACCACTAGTTATGCGAATATAGTTGTACACGTTGGCTCCAATGACACTAGAATGAGACAGTCAGAGATTACAAAGAGAAACATAGCCAGGACTTGTGATCTCGCTAGAAAGATGTCCAGGCATCGAGTAATTGTCTCTGGCCCCCTGCCTGCGAGAGGCAATGATGAGAGATATAGCAGATTAGTCTCGCTTAACAAGTGGCTGGCTAGCTTCTGTAGACAACAGGGACTAACGTTTATTGATAATTGGCCCTCTTTCTGGGGCAAACCAGGCTTGCTGATGAGGGACGGCCTTCACCCTAACCAGGAAGGCGCCATCATCCTGTCTAAAAATATAGACTACTGTTTAAGTCACATTTGACTAACTACACTAGAGCAAGCCCGGTCACAGGCAATTACAGAGCCTGCTAGTCCGGGTGAGGAGTCAGTTAAGCTAGAACTAGCCAGCGCCAGGCTGGATAATTCCTGTACGCATAGCAATTCTCTTAGAATAAGACACAACTCACATAATGTGTTTTCTGTTGTGAATGTGTTAGAGGTAGATATGCATTCTACTGAGGTGGCAAATCATGATGCGTTCAGTCTATCGCAGCATCAAGCAAACAATCTGAAAATTCCCGTCGTATCAATTCCTAGATATGGTCGAAACTATTTAAAGTGCACTACGTATAATAAACGCAACATTATTAATATTTCTACTACGGATAATTTAAACAAAAACTCGTCAAAACAGCCCAATACTTATAATATGGGCTTTTTAAACATAAGATCATTGTCTCCCAAAACGTTATTAGTTAATGAGGTCATTAGAGACAACAATCTTAACGTCATTGGTCTTAGCGAAACCTGGCTCAAACCAGACGAATTTTTTGCGCTAAATGAGGCATCTCCTCCTAACTATACGAATGCGCATATTGCCCGTCCCCTTAAAAGGGGTGGGGGGGTCGCACTAATATACAATGAAAACTTTAACCTTACCCCTAACCTAAATAATAAATACAAATCGTTTGAGGTGCTTACTATGAGGTCTGTCGCACCGCTGCCTCTCGATATGGCTGTTATCTACCGCCCCCCAGGGCCCTACTCGGACTTTATTAATGAATTCTCAGAGTTCGTTGCTGATCTAGTGACGTACGCAGACAATATAATCATAATGGGGGACTTTAATATCCATATGAATACCCCATCGGACCCTCAGTGCGTGGCGCTCCAGACTATAATTGATAGCTGTGGTCTTACACAAATAATAAATGAACCTACGCATCGCAACGGCAATACGATAGATCTAGTGCTGGTCAGGGGTGTCACCACCTCCAAAGTTATGGTACTCCCGTATACTAAAGTAATGTCCGATCATTACCTTATAAAATTCGAAGTACTGACTCATTGTCAACAAACTAATAATAATAATAACTGCTATAGCAGCCGCAACATTAATGCCGCCACAACGATGACTCTCGCTGACATACTGCCTTCGGTAATGGCACCATTCCCAAATTATGTCGGCTCTATTGATAACCTCACTAACAACTTTGACAATGCCCTGCGCAAAACCATTGATAGTATAGCACCGCTAAAACAAAAAAGGGCCCCTAAAAGGCGCACCCCATGGTTTACAGAGGAAACCAGAGCTCATAAATTATCATGTAGAAAGTTGGAACGCAAATGGCGCGCGACCAAGCTTGAGGTTTTCCATCAAGCATGGAGTGATAGTTTAATATCGTATAAACGCATGCTTACCTTAGCTAAAGCTAAATATTACTCAAAT
The DNA here is from genome assembly GCF_033978685.3 of Nerophis lumbriciformis. Classification (NCBI taxonomy): domain Eukaryota; kingdom Metazoa; phylum Chordata; class Actinopteri; order Syngnathiformes; family Syngnathidae; genus Nerophis; species Nerophis lumbriciformis. Next base: position 50,087,989 of record NC_084550.2, on the reverse strand, counting down.
CTCATCCGCCTCAACAAAAACGACCCTAAATTTTTGTTTAGTACAGTAGCATCGCTAACCCAACAAGGGACTCCTCCCAATAGCTCCACCCACTCGGCAGATGACTTTATGAATTTCTTTAATAAGAAAATTGAACTCATTAGAAAGGAGATTAAAGACAACGCATCCCAGCTACAACTGGGTTCTATGAACACGGATACAACTGTATCTACGACGGATACTGCAATACAAAATAGTCTCTCTCTTTTTGATGAAATAACATTAGAGGAACTATTACAGCGTGTAAGTGGGATAAAACAAACAACATGTTTACTTGACCCACTTCCTGGGAAACTTATCAAGGAGCTTTTTGTATTATTAGGTCCATCAGTGCTAAATATTATAAACTTATCACTTTCCTCTGGCACTGTTCCCCTAGCATTCAAGAAAGCGGTTATTCATCCTCTGCTCAAAAGACCTAACCTTGATCCTGACCTCATGGTAAACTACCGACCGGTGTCCCACCTTCCCTTTATTTCGAAAATCCTCGAAAAAATTGTCGCACAGCAGCTAAATGAACACTTAGTGTCTAACAATCTCTGTGAACCTTTTCAATCCGGTTTCAGGGCAAATCACTCTACGGAGACAGCCCTCGCAAAAATGACTAATGATCTACTGCTAACGATGGATTCTGATGCGTCATCTATGTTGCTGCTTCTTGATCTTAGCGCTGCTTTCGATACCGTCGATCATAATATTTTATTAGAGCGTATCAAAACACGTATTGGTATGTCAGACTTAGCTTTGTCGTGGTTTAACTCTTATCTTACTGACAGGATGCAATGCGTCTCCCATAATAATGTGACCTCGGACTATGTTAAGGTAACGTGCGGAGTTCCTCAGGGTTCGGTTCTTGGCCCTGCACTCTTTAGTATTTACATGCTGCCGCTAGGCGACATCATACGCAAATACGGTGTTAGCTTTCATTGTTATGCTGATGACATCCAACTCTACATGCCCCTAAAGCTGACCAACACGCCGGATTGTAGTCAGCTGGAGGCGTGTCTTAATGAAATTAAACAATGGATGTCCGCTAACTTCTTGCAACTCAACGCCAAGAAAACGGAAATGCTGATTATCGGTCCTGCTAAACACCGACATTTATTTAATAATACCACCTTAACATTTGACAACCAAACAATTACACAAGGCGAATCAGTAAAGAATCTGGGTATTATCTTCGACCCAACTCTCTCGTTTGAGTCACACATTAAGAGTGTTACTAAAACGGCCTTCTTTCATCTCCGTAATATCGCTAAAATTCGTTCTATTTTATCCACTAGCGACGCTGAGATCATTATTCATGCGTTCGTTACGTCTCGTCTCGATTACTGTAACGTATTATTTTCGGGGCTCCCTATGTCTAGCATTAAAAAATTACAGTTGGTACAAAATGCGGCTGCTAGACTTTTGACAAGAACAAGAAAGTTTGATCATATTACGCCTATACTGGCTCACCTGCACTGGCTTCCTGTGCACTTAAGATGTGACTTTAAGGTTTTACTACTTACGTATAAAATACTACACGGTCTAGCTCCGTCCTATCTTGTCGATTGCATTGTACCATATGTCCCGGCAAGAAATCTGCGTTCAAAGAACTCCGGCTTATTAGTGATTCCCAGAGCCCAAAAAAAGTCTGCGGGCTATAGAGCGTTTTCTATTCGGGCTCCAGTACTATGGAATGCCCTCCCGGTAACAATTAGAGATGCTACCTCAGTAGAAGCATTTAAGTCCCATCTTAAAACTCATTTGTATACTCTAGCCTTTAAATAGCCCCCCTGTTAGACCAGTTGATCTGCCGTTTCTTTTCTTTTCTCCTCTGCTCCCCTCTTCCTTGAGGGGGGGGGGGGGCACAGGTCCGGTGGCCATGGATGAAGTGCTGGCTGTCCAGAGTCGGGACCCGGGGTGGACCGCTCGCCTGTGCATCGGCAGGGAACATCTCTGCGCTGCTGACCCGTCTCCGCTCGGGATGGTGTCCTGCTGGCCCCACTATGGACTGGACTCTTACTATTATGTTGGATCCACTATGGACTGGACTCTCACAATATTATGTCAGACCCACTCGACATCCATTGCTTTCGGTCTCCCCTAGAGGGGGGGGGTTACCCACATATGCGGTCCTCTCCAAGGTTTCTCATAGTCATTCACATCGACGTCCCACTGGGGTGAGTTTTTCCTTGCCCGTATGTGGGCTTTGTACCGAGGATGTCGTTGTGGCTTGTGCAGCCCTTTGAGACACTTGTGATTTAGGGCTATATAAATAAAGATTGATTGATTATAATTATTGATTTGCAAATAATATTTTTTGGACCAATTAGGTGAAGTTGCATAATTTCCCACGGCACACCAGACAATATCTCATGGCACACTAGTGTGCCTCGGCACAGTGGTTGAAAAACACTGGTCTAGCTAGCCATATCTTAAAGCGCCTCTTCCTGAGTGCGTTTCAGTGTTATAACTTCACCTCTATCGTTAGTTTCTAAGCAAAAATGCGTCCGTTCTCCCTTTTCTGTCTACACACATTTTTTGTTTGTAAGTACTCCGTGTGTGTGCGCTGCCGAACATGCTCCTCTGCTCGTAAACCAACAATGACATGACGTGACGACGACAGGGGCCCGGGGGGGGGGTGGACCGGTACTTTTCAGAGGCGGTATAGTACCAAATATGATTCATTAGTATCGCGGTACTATACTAATACTGGTATACCGTACAACCCTATTCCACATTTGTTACATTAATTTTTGGTCGACGTCATCCTTTTTGTAGCCAAAGTTGTCACGGCCCGGGCGCACTCCAGTGCGCATTCATCTGTGCGCTGTGCTGAGCGCACCTCCAAGCGCGCACCTGCGCGCGCCACTCCGGCTGCAGTAGGCGGCTGCAAGCAATCTGCAATCATTCAGCACTCAACACACCTGTCGCTGATGAGCTCCCTGGGCTTCTTAAGCCAGAGCAAACCTGCGTTCCGGGCCAGAACGCAACTACCTGTTCCTCATACTTGCCAACCTTGAGCCCTTCGAATTCAGGAGATTGGGGGGGGGGGGGGCGGGGTTGAGGTGGGCGGGGTTGGGGGGGCGGGGTTTGGTGGTAGCGGGGGTGTATATTGTAGCCCGGAAGAGTTAGGGATGCAAGGGATTCTGGCTATTTGTTTATGTTGTGTTACGGTGCGGATGTTCTCCCGAAATGTGTTTGTCATTCTTGTTTGGTGTGGGTTCACAGTGTGACGCATATTTGTAACAGTGTTAAAGTTGTTTATACGGCCACCCTCAGTGTGACATGTATGGCTATTGATCAAGTATGTCTTGCAGTCACTTTTGTGTGAATGCAGAAGCCGCATACATGTGACTGAAAAAGCGGACGCTTCTACAGGTTGTAGAGGACGCTAAAGGCAGTGCCATCACGGCACGCCCTTAATATTGTTGTCCGGGTGAAAATCGGGAGAAATTCGGGAGAATGGTTGCCCAGGGTGATTTTCGGGAGGGGCACTGAAATTCGGGAGTCTCCCGGAAAAATCCGGAGGGTTGGCAAGTATGCTGTTCTGTACAGTAAGCCAACTCGTGTCTAGCACTATACTCACTCTCTCGCTCTTTGGGTTCTTCCCCATCGTGCTTATTGTGTCCTGTGTTGTGTCGTCATCCAGCTTCCCGTCTTCCTTCCCCGTTGTTGAGATGTGTGTCTCGTCTTCCCGGATCCCCTCTGGACTCTCTGCTGCCTTTGCGGATCTTGACCTCACGCCTGCCCTCTGACCACGACGCCTCGCTCCAGACCTCGACCTTCCGCCTGTCTCTGGTCTTCCGAGCCTGCCTTGCCCTATCTGGACTTCCGCTTCTCACTCAACACGCACCTTCAACAACTCCCGGTAACACTCAACATATAATCACTACACATAGTCGCACACATACACATTTTGGATTAGTTACACGCCTCATTTCAGATTGTATTATAATAAATAGAGCTAAACGATGTCCTGCATTATGTGCCGTCTTCTTCCCCCTGAGTTTTTCCTTGCCCTTATGTGGGCTCTGTACCAAGGATGTCGTTGTGGCTTGTGCAGCCCTTTGAGACACTTGTGATTTAGGGCTATATAAATAAACATTGATTGATTGATTGATTGATGTGGGGTAGACTACTATTGGGTTTTGCATGATTGAATGAATGTATGTATGTATGTATATGTATGCTTGCTTTAGTACTTTATTTTGTGTTTATCATATAGCGGGTTTTTTTGTGCTTGTCACCATGTTTCAGCATTCCATGTATATACTGTCCTCTGGACCCCTGCCAAAAGCTTCTTCTAGCTTATTTGGGGGACCCTTTCATTTACCAACATCCTTAAATGATATTCACTACTATTGGAATTGTTCTATGGTATTGTGAATAAACTTGAAACTAAACTAAACTTAATACACACTACTACTACGTGGGAGTAACGAATCAATGAAGTGGCACGCTTGCAATCCTACAGTACCCCGTTTGTGGATAAGAAGATTTGACAGCCATCGAAGCAAATTCAATCTCTTTATTAACCAGAGGTCACACAATCCAGTCAACAGAGGTGCCTTAACTGCCGGCAAACTGCTGCAGCTAAGCTAACAAACAAAACTAAGCAAAAATCCTGCTCGGAGCATGCTCTCACCAACGTCACACGTCACTTGGCAACAGACACCGCCTTTCAAAGGCACACGCATACACTCTGCTCTCATGAAACTTCTCCCAACTGCGTAGGCCTTATACTGTGAGTTGTTTTTTTTTAAGTAACGCATCAATTACTTTTCCTCGTAATTAATTACATTTATTAAAGAGTAATTATGTTAAAGAGTAATTATGCTAGTAACTAAATTACTGTTTTAACAAAGTAACTATAATTAATTAATTTTTAAAAGTAATATTCCAAACACTGCTTATCAGTGCTCGTTGAGGACATTCTTTTGGAAAATGTATTGTAAAAATACAAAGAAAAAACTAAACAGTGTTCATCTTTTTTTATGCTCACTGAACTGATTAGAGTCCTGACGATGTTTTTTTGAGACTTAAATTGTTTTATTTATTTTTTAAATCCCCTTCCAGAATTTTACAACCTAAATGTATTTCAATAATTGTCTTGGATTACAATTCAGCATTTCAACATAGAACATATTTAAATACCCGTGCACATGGTCATGTTTTATTTACTGCTTACTGTTTAAGTAGATTACAGAAACCTGTTATTCTTTGGACTTTTCTTTTTTTTCTTTGTATTTATTTGAACTAACATGTGTGCCTGATGTAAATACCCCGATGAATGCCTCTATTAAATTAACCGCCAAGTCCCTTATGGTCACCAGTCCAAAAGAAAATAACCGTTGGAGTCTCTACTGTAATTAACTGATAAGACGCCTGTGGCTGTTGGCAACTTCCCGATGATGTAGTTTTAATCATCTTCACAAGATGGCAGTAGCTGCAATTCAATCCTGACTGGTCAGCGTACTGCAGCTTATTTACTTCTGCTTACGATTTACAATGTTAATGCTCAGCTTTTGCTGTGACAGTGTAATCTTAAAAAACACCAACCAACAGCAGCTGGTATTCTTTATGAAAAGCTCTACTCTCGCTGATGATGACTGATGCTCCACTTTAGTTGATTTGTGTTGACAGCATGTACAAAACCCAAAACAAGTTAAGTTGGCACGTTGTGTAAAGGGTAAATAAAAACACAACGATTTGCAAATCCTTTTCAACCTATACTCAATTGAATAGACTCCAAAGACAAGACACTTAACATTCGAACTGGAAAACTTTGTTATTTTTTGCAAATATTAGCTCATTTGGAATTTGATACCTGCAACATGTTTCAAAAAAGCTGGCACAAGTGGCAAAAAAGACTGACAAAGTTGAGGAATGCTCATCAATCTTATTTGGAACATCCCACAGATGAACAGGCTAATTGGGAACAGGTGGGTGCCATGATTGGGTATAAAAGCAGCTTCCATGAAATGCTCAGTCATTCACAAACAAGGATGGGGCGCGGGTCACCAATTTGTGAACAATAGCGTGAGCAAATTGTTTAAGAACAACATTTCTCAACCAGCTATTGCAAGGAATTTAGAGATTTCACCATCTACGGTCCGTAATATCATCAAAAGAAATCACTGCACGTAAGCGATGACATTACGGACCTTCGATCCCTCAGGCGGTACTGCATCAAAAAAAACGACATCAGTGTGTAAAGGATATCACCACATGCGCTCAGGAACACTTCAGAAAACCACTGTCAGTAACTACTATTTGTCGCTACATCTGTAAGTGCAAGTTAAAACACTACTCTGCAAAGTGAAAGCCATTTATCAACAACACCCAGAAACGCAGCCGGCTTCGCTGGGCCTGAGATCATCTAAAATGGACTGATGCAAAGTGGAAAAGTGTTCTGTGGTCTGATGAGTCCACAATTCAAATTGTTTTAGGAAACTGTGGACGTTGTGGAAAAGAACCATCCGGATTGTTATAGGCGCAAAGTTCAAAAGCCAGCATCTGTGATGGTATGGGGATGTATTAGTGTCCAAGGCATGGGTGACTTACACATCTGTGAAGGCACCATTTACGCTGAAAGGTAAATACAGGTTTTGGAGCAACATACAGTATGTTGCCATCCAAACAACGTTATCATGGACGCCCCTGCTTATTTCAGCAAGACAATGCCAAGCCACGTGTTACAACAGCGTGGCTTCATAGTAAAAGAGTGCGAGTACTAGACTGGCCTGCCTGTAGTCCAGACCTGTCTCCCATTTAAAATGTGTGGCGCATTATGAAGCCTAAAATACCACAACGGAGACCCCCGGACTGTTGAACAACTTAAGCTGTACATCAAGCAAGAATGGGAAAGAATTCCACCTGAAAACCTTCAAAAATTGGTCTCCTCAGTTCCCAAACATTTACTGAGTGTTGTTAAAAGGAAAGGCCATGTAACACAGTGGTAAAAATGCCCCTGTGCCAACTTTTTTGCAATGTGTTGCTGCCATTAAATTCTAAGTTAATGATTATTTGCAACAACAAAAAAATAAGTTTCTCAGTTGGAACATTAAATATCTTGTCTTTTCAGTCTATTCAATTGAATATAAGTTGAAAAGGATTTGCAAATCATTGTATTCTGTTTTTATTTACCATTTACACAACGTGCCAACTTCACTGGTTTTGGGGTTCGTACAATAATCACTGTGTTGAACAGGATAATTAATTCATCACAGACTGCGGATTTGATTGCATCCCTTTATTCTCACTCTCTGCGTAGGTTTTGCACATTTCGAGGCGAGTCACGATGAGCCCAGCCCAGAAGAGCGCCCCCCGGCTGGTGCTCAGTGAAGCGTGAGCGCGCGGCAGTGAGTCACCGAGCTGCCATGTGAACTGAAACGACATGCAGAGCTCCTCTTGGCCTACAACTCGCATGGCACACATGGACGCATAGCACCATTTTTTTTATTTTTTTTTTCCCCACAAACCGAGACGTTATATAACACGTGTGCGCAAGACCGCCGGTTGGCCGTCAAAGCAAAACATGACCTTAATTCAGCACTAGAATGGTTGGTGCTAGAGCTCATTTAAAGCTGTGTTTATTGTTGTTGTGGTAGTACTGCCTCTTACCGACACCTCCATGACATAACTGGGCATTATTCATCATTATCATTTATTTTTTTATTCCTTTCATGAAAATGCATGTATGCAAGCCACATACAGTTCACACTTTCATTGTTTTTTTGGTTTCTTCTACATTTCCATGATCAGAAAGGAGCAGATGGAAGAATAATATTCTTATATTTATCTGCCCCCTTGTTATATAATACTGGGCATTATTGTGTCCTGCAAAGACAGAATTTCAGACACAGCTTTTGTACTGGACTTCACTAAATTGCATGAAGAGAGGAAACAACAGCACGTCCCTAAATAGACAGTAAAAATGTTTTGGTCATTAGGGGTGATCTGCAAATGTTCCCTAAGACGATGCAGAGATTAAAGAGGATGTTTCCTTCTTCCCAGAAGGGGTAGGAACATCTGTGCATGCACATAAATGTGCGTGCGTGGTTAATGGTGCCAAATCTTTTGATGTTCCATCACCAGGCACCAAGACAGCAATGGTAATCGCCATGGCAACGGCTGCACAATAGCTGGAAAGATTCTTGTGGTTCTTGCCTTGTTCGCATCTGATGAAAATGTACCATGCATTGATATTTTCAGCCCGTATTAAACCATATACTCAGAAATGTGTGCTACTCAACCATGAGTCACAACAACAATTACCTGCTTAATTGATTCCCCATAGCAGATAAAGGCCTCAAAAGTCATTTGTTTTCGAGTCAATTGGAAATTAAGCACCCTTAATCAACAGCATGGAAACCACCAAAACAAAACATTCAGGTTAACAAGCTTCAATTTGACACTTCCGTGATCCCCCCGCAGGGTGGAAAATATGTTTAGCTGCTCTACTGGTAGATCACTGATTAACAAGGCACTTACAGTACACAATGAGGGAGGTCATTATTACTCATTAGCGTGGACTGACCTCATCAAAATGCATTTGCTCGGGAAGATTGGCTATTGGCGCTTTCCAGGAAGACGGTCTCATCCTTGACATGAAGTGGACAGCAGATGCATGGTGAACTGTCATAGGGGGACATGAAATATGTATTAATTAAAAAAAAAAAAAAAAAAACATCTTGGAATGGAACACTTACAGTCATGGTCAAAAGTTTACATACACTTGTAAAGAACATAATGTCTGTCAGACTTGGACGAAGGAAGGGACTCAGATGCAGAGATGGGATTCTAAATAAAGCTTTTATTTTGAAAACTCTTAAACCTCCAGAGCAGAGTATTTTCAATTACTATAAGTCACAAAAACAGACAGCGAAAAAAAGGTTCCAAAAAGGGGAAAACCGAAAATCACTCCAAAAGGAGGAAATACAAAAATAAAGACGAACTATAATTAGCACCGTATCTGCTATAAAAACTTTAACAAAAAAACGCTTCAACAGGAGGAAGAAAATAATGACTATAAAAATGACTACTCCATACTTGCCAACCTTCCCCAATTTTCCGGGAGATTCAGCGCCTCTCCCGAAAACCTCCCGGGACAAATATTCCCCGAAAATCTCCCGATTTTCAGCATGAGCTGGAGGCCACGCCCCCTCCAGCTCCATGCGGACCTGAGTGAGGACAGCCTTTTTTCAACAAGGTGACAAGAACTAAATCATCCAGACTAGAGACAAATTGTAATATTATGTTTATCTTACCTAAAAAAAAAAATATTTATTAATTTAAAAAAAAAAAAAAAAAAAAAAATACATTTTTACTATATTTTGCTAAAAACATCAAAATTAATTGTATTTTTTTTGTATTTTTTCTGACTCTTTATTAGATCCAGCCATAGAATTAAAATAAACATATTTGAAATAATTAATTTTATATTATCATAATAAATTTATTTAAAATGACCATATTTAATTATTAAAATAATTGCTTGTTTATCAACAACTTTGGCATTTTATTCATTACATTTTGAAACTCTCAGAAGCCAAGGTATGTTATATTCCTTAAGATTTATTTATGCAAGTTTGAAGTATCAATTATCCAAACACAGTTTTGTTTGCATATTTTCAGGAGATATATATATATATATATATATATATATATACACATACATATATACATACATACATACATATATATATATACATATACATACATTATACATATACATACATTATATATATATATATATATATATATATATATATATATATATATATATATATATACACACACACATATATATATATATATATATATATATATATATATATATATATATATATATATATATATATATATATATATGTGTGTGTATGTATGAAATACTTGACTTGGTGAATTCTTGCTGTCAATATACTCCCCCCTCTTAACCACGCCCCCAATCACGCCCCACCCCACCCCGACCACGCCCCACCTCCCGAAATCGGAGCTCTCAAGGTTGGCAAGTATGGACTACTCTAATCTTATTCTAATAAATGTAAACACAAAAGCACTCAAAAACTTTGAGGAAGGAAGATCATTAGGAAAAACTCATAACTCACCACTGCGGTTGAAAAAAGGCTAGATAACAAAAGCCGCTCTGAGGGAGGAAAAAAAGTTAACTCAAAATTACAGCGTGGGAATTTCTGGATACAAGGAAGTAGACGTGGGACGAGGCAAAGCTTGGACATGAACATGAACATGGATGCTAGACAGGCACGAAAGCGCGAGTCAATCTGGCACAGAACAAGGGGAGGCGTGGGCTTATATGGAACATGAGGGTAATGGGAAACAGGTGGAAACAGTCAAGGGTCAGGGATGACGTCAGACTGGTGACACAAGAGGAAGGACCCGTGATCTGAAACAAGAGGAGTTGCTTTTCAAAATAAAACATGCCAATCACAAGACAGAAAAAACCAAGACAAGACTTCCTTCACCGCGGTGTGACAATGTCATGGCTGTCTTGAGTTTCCAATAATTTCTACAACTCTTGCTTATTTGTGATAGAGTGATTGGAGCACATACTTGTTGGTCACAAAAAACATTCATGAAGTTTGGTTCTTTTATGAATTTATTATGGGTCTACTGAAAATGTGACCAAATGTGCTGGGTCAAAAGTATACATACAGCAATGTTAATATTTGCTTACATGTCCCTTGGCAAGTTTCACTGCAATAAGGCGCTTTTTGGTAGCAATCCACAAGCTTCTGGCAAGCTTCTGGTTGACAAAATTGGTTGGGTCTTGGGCGCAGTTGGGTGTTCCAACAAGACAGTGACCCCAAACACTCGTCAAAAGTGGTAAAGGAATGGCTAAATCAGGCTCCAATTAAGGTTTTAGAATGGCCTTCCTAAAGTCCTGACTTAAACGTGTGGACAATGCTGAAGAAACAAGTCAATGTCAGAAAACCAACACATTTAGCTGAACTGCACCAATTTTGTCAAGAAGAGTGGTCAAAAATTCAACCAGAAGCTTGTGGATGGCTACCAAAAGCGCCGTATTGCAGTGAAACTTGCCAAGGGACATGTAACCAAATATTAACATTGCTGTATGTATACTTTTGACCCAGCACATTTGCTCACATTTTCAGTAGACCCATAATAAATTCATAAAAGAACCAAACTTCATGAATGTTTTTTGTGACCAACAAGGATGTGCTCCAAGCACTCTATCACAAAAAAATAAGAGTTGTAGAAAATATTGGAAACTCAAGACAGCCATGAGATTATGTTCTTTACAAGTGTATGTCAACTTTTGACCACGTTCAGTAGTGCCTGTCATGGTTGTCTGACAATTAAAAACAGTTCTAACAGCGACCATTTTTATTCACTTGTTCTGACACCTCCACACTGTGCTAACCAGTGTGATGTTTGCAATATTTACAGCATCTCCTAAAAGGTAAACATCCTTGTTGACAAAGCAGAGCACTTACTGTATATCAAGGGTGTCAAACTCATTTTAGCTCAGGGGCCGCATGGAGGAAAGCGTGTGCACATGCGGGCCGAACTATTAAATTAATGGCATTAAAACTAAAAAAAATAAAGACAACTTCAGATTGTTTTCTTTTTCTTACTTTGGCCAAAAATAGAACAAACACATTCTGAAAATATTACAATGAAAATATAGAAAAAAATACCGGCAGCGGTAAAGTTTAGATCCATGAAGGAAAGAAGAAAGTGAATGAATGTTTATAACTGAATACATTTAGATATGCATAAAAATGTGTTGTCTTTTGTATTATGTTTTTAATGAATTAAGTAACATTTATGACAACCTTTTTCCCAAACACAATATAGAATGTGAGGTATAACAGGATAATGTATACATTAATCATTTGTTTTCAAAATGCTTACAAAAAAGTGGGACCCCAAAAGTTTTATGACATGATGGGGTCCCTGGGACCCCATTTTGAAAATTTTTAGCGCCAACACTGATGGAGTATTGGTGCGTGCAAAACAGCAGCAGGCGGCTGTGGCCTGTGGGCCGGTTCTAATACTAATCAAATATTATCTCGGGGGCCATAGATAATTAATTTGCGGGCCGGATATGACCTTGACTTTGACACCCCTGCTGTATGGTAATTGACCAACAAACACTATATAGCTGCACTTGTTTTTGCACAAGCCATGACATTTCTCCATGTTTTTAAATGTTCTCACTCTTGACAGCGAAGTTAACAACTAATGTTTTGAATGTTGTTTGCTAGCTGCTGCATTCTCTGCTTCAGTTGAGCTAATGTAAAAATACTTTGGAAAACGGTTGCCTTAACTTTTTATTTTTCAATAAGATTGTCTACGTCAGGGGTCCCCAAACTACAGCGCGCGGGAAGTCCCAAGTTATAAAATAAATAAATTAAAAAAATGTTTTTTTTTTTGTTTTTTTTTTAATCTACCCCTTCTAATCCATTTTCTACCGCTTGTTACTCTTGGTGTCTCCTAGTTACTCAGGCAAATCATATTGTCTAAAAATGCATTTTCCCATCGATAACGTGACATATATATATATATATATATATATATATATATATATATATATATATATATATATATATATAAAAGCATTTCACTGTGGTGTATTCTGCATGTGACGAATAAATCCCTTGAACCTTGAACCTTGATATACATATACATATATATATATATATATATATATATATATATATATATATATATATATATATATATATATATATATATGTATACGTTAGGTCAGGAAAAAACACGGAGGCTATTTCATCTGTACAAGCCTGTTTCGCAGGTTTCCCTGCTCTTCAGGGGAGTGTATATATATATATATATATATATATATATATATATATATATACAGCCCGGCCCCAAGCCAAATTTTTTTAACCCAATGCGGCCCCCGAGTCAAAAAGTTTGGGGACCCCTGGTCTCTTTGCTGACGACACAACCATTACATGTGCAGGTGACGACGTTAAGCAACTTCTGGCCTCTGTAACTGAGGAGATGATCAAATTAAAAACTTGGTTTAATACCAACAAATTGTCTCTCAATTTAAAGAAGACCAAAATCATGCTCTTTAGCAATCGCAAAAGTGAAATACCCATCAGGATTGTTATTGATGATACACCAATAGAATATGTTCAACAAAATTCATTCTTAGGAGTGGTAATAGATGAAAATATATCATGGAAGCCTCATATAAATTACCTGAGGACAAAAGTTGCTAAATGTGTTGGAATGATGAGGAGATCATGTCATTTATTGAACACCAATGCTCTGCTTTTATTGTATCATTCATTTATTATGTCATATCTAAACTATTGTGTTGAAGTCTGGGGAAATTGTTATAAATCCCATCTACAGCCTTTAGTCACTCTGCAGAAAAAGGCCATTAGGATTGTGTCCAATGTTCACTACTTACATCATTCAAATCCACTATTCATGGAGTTAAAGCAACTTAAACTGCACGATGTGATCAATTTTAAAACTGCTCAAATTATGTTTAGGGCATCCCAAAACTCTCTACCATCCAATATACAAAACCTATTCCAGGATAGAGATGCTCATCATAGTTACAGTCTAAGAGGAAACAACAAATTATATTTGCCTAAATTTAGAACAACTTTAAAATCAATGTGCATTTCAGTGCGTGGAGTCAGTCTGTGGAACAACTTAGGGGACGAGTTAAAAACCTGTTCTAACATGATTACATTTAAAAGACTGTTTAAAAAAGAAGTACTGAAGAAGTACGAGGAGGAAAGAGAGTGATGCCCTCAGCACAGAGCCATGGGAGAGAGGTGTATGGTCAGAGAGTGTTTGGGCCCGTGTGTGTGTGTGTGTGTGTGTGTGTGTGTGTGTGTGTGTGTGTGTGTGTGTGTGTTTTGTCTCGTCTTGTCTTGTTTTATAGTAACAGTGGTACTATTGTATTGTTAGTGTACAGGAGCTTTTCTTGTTTTTGTTTGTATAGTATTGTTCTTGTATTATATTGTTTATGTTAAATGTGGAATGAGTGAGAGGGGTTGGGATATTATAAGCATTTGCTTCATCCAACCCCTTTTCAAGCCTTGCATAAATGTCCCTGCCAAAATGTTTTAAAAAAAAAGTGTGTGTTGTACTGTGCAGGTTTGAAATAAATAATTCAAAAAAAAAAAACAAAAAAAACGTGTAGACCCCCGAAAAACTATATTAGTGCGATAATTGTAACATTAAGATAAACTGGTGAATAAGGTCAAATGCGAGCTAAACAGTTAGCTTCCCAGCAGGTACAAGACATTGATACGACGTTGATTATACATATGTTTTTTAAAACTGACTTTGAACAACGTTTCAAAAATAGGTTGTATTTGTAAATTGAAACAACATTGATGTCTAACGTCGGATCCATGATGTTGGTTGGGAAATGACCAAATTTCAATGGTCAAATCAACGGCACAACCTGACATTGAATAAACGTTGTCAAAAAGCATGTTAATTCAACGTTGCATTTGTGTTGTAGAACAGTGGTCCCCAACCTTTTTGTAACTGCAGACCGGTCAACACTTGAAAATGTGTCCCACGGACCGGGGAGAGGGGGGGGGGGTTTGTCAAAACAAAAAGTACAATCATGTGCTTACGGACTGTATCCCTGCAGACTGTATTGATCTATACTGATATATAATGTAGGAACCAGAAATATTAATAACAGAAAGAAACAACCCTTTTGTGCGAATGAGTGTGAATGAGTGTAAATGGGGGAGGGAGGATTTTTGGTTGGTGCACTAATTGTAAGTGTATCTTGTGTTTTTTATGTTGATTTAATTGAAAAATAAATAAATAAATAAAATAAACATTTTTTTAATTTCTTGTGCGGCCCGGTACCAATCGATCCACGGACCGGTACCGGGCCGCGGCCCGGTGGTTGGGGACCACTGTTGTAGAATATTGGTTGGGTAATGACCAAATTTCAGTGGTCAAATCAACATCAGAACCCAACATTGATTAAACATTGTCAAAAAGCATGTTGTTTCAACGTTGGGTTTGAGTTGCTGAGCGTCAGGACCTAATTCAACATGTTCTCAACGTTGTTTGAATGTCTTGTGCCCGCTGGGTTGAAGTATAATACATATCCAATTATTCTTTAAGTTAAAAAAATTATATTTAAGATAATAACTGAGTGATTTTTTTTTTAACAAAAATGTAATAATATGGCTGACAACTGTTATATCTATATGCTAAGGAAAATGTCCATCCATCCATTTTCTACCGCTTATCCTTTATGGGGTCGCGGGGCGAAGGAAAATGTGAATTATTTACTTTTATTATTTTATTTTTGGGATTTGGCTGAAAGACAAAGGTATAGACATGTCCCCATTTATGATAGAATAGATAACATTTGGCATATTTATGAAATATAACAATCTATAAATGAATATTATTATCAATATGTTGTGAGCTATTTTTTTTCATACATAAACGTCTATTTCTGAAAGTGAAACCTAAATTCTCCCATGAAAATATCCATCCCATCCATTTTCTACCGCTTGTCCCTTTTTGTGGTCGCTTCAAATTATTTGATAAAATCTTGGAAAATGGTAAAAAATAGAAAATACCTAAATTATTGTCTTTATTGGAGGAATTTAAGCAAAGCCAATTTTTTTGCATTTTTAATTTGTATTTTTTTATCTATTTGTATTGTCACTTTACTTTATTTGACATTGTTTGTATAGGGATGTTAATTGATCAACCTTGTAAATAATTTACCGGTAAATATATTTGCAGTGCCTTAATTTGTTTGTGTATTGTCAATATGTGTGAAGTGTGTGTTCAATTTTTCAACAATTGAAAAAGCTTGAAGTTAACCGTGTTTGACACCCCTTTTAGTCTTTCGTTTTTTTTCTTAGTTGGTTTTCTGTAGTTGTAATTTGTTTCATGAAAAGTGTTTTGCACTTCAGGCATTGTAGACTTGTATACTCTTATGTTTACAAAGTTGGACACAGTGATTTGGGATACTAAAAAAAAACTATTTGAATGTGAAGCATACTATTGAGTTTATATTGCTGTTAAATGCATTAAGAGGGTTTTTTTTTGTAATATTTTGTTGATACGGCTATGTTTAATTGATCACAAAAAAATACATAAAAAAATAAAAACAACTAATTTTTTCCAAAAAAGAAAAAAGAAAAAAAAACTTGAAGTAGTACGCATGCGCAAATGGGTAAACTCACATTTATTCTTTAAAGCCGCTATCTACGGGCGAATTGACGAGCCTACCTTATTTATGGCACACAGTTTGCATTGTCATCGTGATAAAAATGGCGTAAAGTCATTCATCGGAAACGACAGCCTTGAAAAGATGTCGCACTACATTTCCCATGATCCTCTTCGTCGGGCAGAGGAGCTGTGACGTATAATTTACGCGACGCCGAAAGCTAAGGGAAATTGCAGTGATGATCATAGTTCAACTTTAAAACAAATATTAAACGCTAGCACATTATGCGAATATATTAGAAATTAATACGAAATGTTACCTTTACCTTTAATGCTCCGTGTTTAGTCGTCCACGCTTGTTTCTTGGCCGTCTTGCCTATTGACAAGCGTGTGTTTTCCACAAGGGTAAAGCTCGTCGATGTGTTGGTAACATGACTCTGCCAGCTTTGCACAACACCGGCGTGCTTTACAGGAGGATTTTATCACAGTTCCCTCAGGATATTAGTCTGGCTTTTGCATACGGATCTGGCGTTTTCAAACAACATGGCACCAGCCAAGGTCAAATGGAGGTAAGGAGTGACACATGCCTTGTAAACATAACTCATATACTACCGTAACTAGAAGAGGCAATTCCTGAAGGAATTGCGTGTAAAAGGCTCCAATGCTGCAGTTCAACTGAAATCCTGGAATTTTTTTTTTTTAGAATAGTTGAAGTAGAGCCCACAATTCCCAAACAGGCTGAATATTTTGAAGTTGGAACGGTTTGAATCAGATGAAAAATGTGGGAGTTGTAGAACTTTGAAAAATGTCCCATTCATTTCAATGGCAATTTCCCCAAATTTGGGAATTTCAAGAAAAGCGGGAATTTTTTGAAGAATGGTTAAAAAAGAAACTTGAATATTTTGAAGTTGGAACGGTTTGAATCAGATGCAAAATGTGGGAGTTGTAGAACTTTGAAAAATGTCCCATTCATTTCAATGGCAATTTCCCCAAATTTGGGAATTTCGGGAAAAGCGGGAATTTTTTGGAGAATGGTTAAAAAATAAACTTGAATGAGTTGAAATGGTTGGTGTTGGAATTTTTCAAATCGGTCGAGAAATGCTTTAAAATGTAATATCGGAAATTATCGGTTTCGGTTTCAAAAAGTACAATTTATGACTTTTTTTAAAACGCCGCTGTACAGAATGGTACACGGACGTAGGGAGAAGTACAGAGCGCCAATAAACCTTAAAGGCACTGCCTTTGCGTGCCGGCCCAATCACATAATATCTACGGCTTTTCACACACACACACACACACACACACACACACACACACACACACACACACACACACACACACACACACACACACACACACACACACACACACACAAACAAGTGAATGCAAATCATACTTGGTCAACAGCCATACAGGTCACACTGAGGGTGGCCGTATAAACAACTTTAACACTGTTACAAATATGCGCCACACTGTGAACCCACACCAAACAAGACTGACAAACACATTTCGGGAGAACATCCGCACCGTAACACAACATAAACACAACAGAACAAATACCCAGAACCCCTTGCAGCACTAACTCTTCCAGGATGCTACAATATACACCCCCCGCTACCCTCTACCCCACCACCTCAACCCCACGCCCCAACCCAGCCCACCTCAACCTCCTCATGCTCTCTCAGGGAGAGCATGTCCCAAATTCCAAGCTGCTGTTTTGAGGCATGTTAAAAAAAATAATGCACTTTGTGACTTCAATAATAAATATGGCAGTGCCATGTTGGCATTTTTTTCCATAACTTGAGTTGATTTATTTTGGAAAACCTCGTTACATAGTTTAATGCATCCAGTGGGGCATTACAAAAAAATTAGGCATAATAATGTGTTAATTCCACGACTGTATATATCAGTATCGGTTGATATCGGAATAGGTACTTAAGAGTTGGACAATATTGGAATACCGGATATAGGCAAAAAAGCCATTATCGGACATCTCAAGTTTAACATGTTGAAATGGTATTACCATACTTGCCAACCTTGAGACCTCAGAATTAGGGAGATATTCAAAAGGCCCGCTGGGGGTCATACATACATATATATATATATATATATATATATATATATATATATATATATATATATATATATATATATATCTATATCATTGGCGATATTCGAACGAGTATGACGGCCCTCCTGGTAGGAGTGTATCCCTTTATGGAGGATGCCTGTGCGTGACTTTGTTTAACGTGGGGAGACTGGTGCACAGACAGTCACCACACGATCCTTGACAGATCCGGGTCAGGGTCCAGTGGCATGGAGTCCAAGACGACTGGGGACCCTTTTCTGCTGCAGCCTTCTTCCGCCATCGCAGCCGTTGCGGTAGTTCTTAAATCTACCGTCTTCCGCCTGCTCCGCCGTTGAGGTCTTCACCGTATCCCTGGCTAGGGGGCAGTCAGGTACTAGGCCTTTGCCAAGGGCCACCTGGGGTAACAGTAGTAAAGGGGTTAACCTCCTAGTGCCCCAAGACCCCATAGAGGAGCCTCCACTGCCGGATGCACTTTAACGTCATGCCCCAGGACATTATATATATATATATATATATATATATATGTATGTGTGGGAAAAAAAATCACAAGACTATTTCATCTCTACAGGCCTGTTTCATGAGGGGGGGTACCCTCAATCTCCTGATGATTGAGGGTACCCCCCCTCATGAAACAGGCCTGTAGAGATGAAATAGTCTTGTGATTTTTTTCCCACACATACATATATTGCGCTCTACTACGGTATCGAGCACTATTTTTTGGATAACCTTATTAAGACATATATATATATATATATAGGCCTTTGGAAAAGCAGGAATTTTGGAAAATCCTGGAATTTTTTTTAATTTTGAAAAGGGGAAGTTTGAATTTCCAGAATGGTGCAATGTGTTGAAGGTGGAATGGTTTGAATAGGTTGAAACATTTGGAAATGGGGGAAGTTTGAAAAATGGCCAATTCATTTTGAATAGGAAAAATGTCCCAAAAAACCCAGAAATCTGGGAATTTTTGGAATTTGTCAAGGGACAGCCCGCGATTCCCGAATAGGCTGAACAGTTTGAAGTTGGAACAGTTTGAATTGGGTGAAAATGTGGAAGGTAGAACGCGACAAAATCTGGAGAAGAATAAGAATAAGAATTATAATAAGTTGAATAATAAATATATTAATTTTGGTGTAGAAAACCATATGTGTGAATGCTTTGGAGCATTCATACAATTATTAACACACACAACAACCACAACAGTGATACCGCAGCATTTCTTGTTGCAGTGTGCATGTCAGGAAACCTCTGCGGTCTATAAAAAACATTATGATGTGTAAAGTCAAAGTAACTTTTGTGCTTGCAGAAAAACATGCTGGACTTTGTGTTTGCGGTGGATGACCCGGTCACTTGGCACACCCTGAATCTGCTGCAGAACCGCAAACATTACTCCATCCTTAAACTCCTGGGACCCACCACGATCAGCTCCATACAGTGTGAACGCGGAGCTGCTGTATACTACAACACGCTGGTGCCCGTGGACGGGAAGGTAAAACAAAACATCACAAATAATCTCTAATTTATGTAAGATTTTCCTGATTTTGAACCATGCATTTCTTCTCTCAGATCATCAAATATGGTGTGATCAGCACCGAGTCTCTGATTGATGACCTAATGCACTGGAAAACCTTGTATGTTGCAGGACGTCTTCACAAACCAGTCAGTATCTGAATATTTCAATATCCATCCGTAATTGTACACATGCTAGCGGAGCAAACTTACCTGTCGACGCTGAGTTTCATTAAAAAGGAGCATTAGGAAAAACATATCAGACCAAACTAGGAATTAGAATTACCAGAATGTACAAAACCCAAAACCAGTGAAGATGGCACGTTGTGTAATTCTTAAATAAAAACAGAATACAATGATTTGCATATCCTTTTCAACTTATATTCAATTGAATAGACTGCAAAGACAACATATTTAATGTTCGAACTGAGAAACTTAATTTTTTTTTTGCAATTAATCATTGCTAATGGCAGCAACACATTGCAAAAAAGTTGGCACAGAGGCATTTTTACCACTGTGTTACATGGCCTTTCCTTTTAACAATACTCAGTAAGCATTTAGGAACTGAGGAGACCAATTTTTGAAGCTTTTCAGGTGGAATTATTTCCCATTCTTGCTTGATTTAATTGAATTGAATTATATTTATATAGCGCTTTTCTCTAGTGACTCAAAGCACTTTACATTGTGAAACACAATATCTTAGTTACATTTTTAAAACCAGTGTGGGTGGCACTGGGAGCAGGTGGGTAAAGTGTCTTGCCCAAGGACACAACGACAGTGACTAAGTTTGCAGAAGCAGGGATCGAACCTGTAACCCTCAAGTTGCTGGCACGGCCACTCTACCAACCGAGCTATACCACCCCCGTGCCAACTTCACTGGTTTTGGGTTTTGTAATTCAACAAGAGGAAAAAAAAACATCATATTGTGTTTTTTTTTTTAAGTTGTACTATTACCAGTAAAAAGGAACAAAGCCTTGTTTTTTTACTACACAAAAATCATACATTTATAAGGATAAAGTCGCTGTTATGCAAAGAAACATATTTTTGTGAGAACATATCTAATTAATTCTTTATTTATGATATTACCCAGCTATTATAAAGCAAGTAGTGAGACGTAGATTGGATTTTAACATTCAGTCTGTAAAATTAGGGCTTCATTGTGACTTTATAAAAAATTTGGGGGGTTAAAATAACGACTTAATTTTACACGAAATTTCCCGCTTGGTAACTGATCAACTTTACTCTTAAAATGCTACAACTTTGTCATATCTGCGGTTTTTTTTTTCTTGATTTAATTCTAAAGAACAATACAGTTGTCCCTCTCCATATTGCACTTAAAATATTGCGGCGTCACTACAGCGCCAATTTAGAAAAAAACATTAAGCATATTTTACATATTAGGGGCTGAAATTAAAAGTATTGAATTAAATCCTATTGGTCCTTTTATGTATTACAGTGCTGTGTTTTTCCTATTTTCTATTATTATTCAATCAATCAATCAATCAATGTTTATTTATATAGCCCTAAATCACGAGTGTCTCAAAGGGCTGCACAAGCCACAACGACATCCTCGGCTCAGATCCCACATCAGGGCAAGGAAAAACTCAACCCAATGGGACAATGAGAAACCTTATTATTAAAACATTATTATTATTGTTATGATTGATGAAGATATTTACCAAACGGGACTTGCTTTTCCAGGTTAAGGGTGAGCAATGCTAACGACAGGCGGCTAATCTCAGCGCTACTTTTCTTCACTGCGACAATGTAGTTCAACCAGCTTTTGGCAGAAGAACTTTTTAATGGACTTCATCTTCAACTTCTGCTTCATCAATAACACATCTCCACATTAATGAGCCTTTGACGTGAGCAATGTCAAAAGACGCGACGCCCACCAGGACTCGGTGTGGCTGAGAGACCGTTGTCAGCAGCTGGCAATGCTAAGTGGAGATAAACGCTGTTGATTAACTTCTTTTTTGACACCATCAGCTTCACAAGACATTAGTCAGCCTTTGGCATGAGCAATGTGGAATGACATGCAATGCTAACAACACGGAATACTAACAACAAGCCTAAATGTGGCTGTCAAGTTGACAAACTCCCGGTAGAACAACCCATTCCTGTAGTTTCATCACAACGAAGCCCAGTTGTAATTTAGAGGAATTACTTAGGACGGCCCTTGATGGAAAAAGTTTAGACACCCCTGACCTAAAACACCTTCTCTATAAGTCGCAGTTTTTTTCATAGTTTGGCCAGGGGTGCGACTTATACTCAGGAGCGACTTATGTGTGAAATAATTAACACATTACCGTAAAATATCAAATAATATTATTTAGCTCATTCACGTAAGAGACTAGACGTATAAGATTTCATGGGATTTAGCGATTAGGAGTGACAGATTGTTTGGTAAACTTATAGCATGTTCTATATGTTATAGTTATTTGAATGACTCTTACCATAATATGTTACGTTAACATACCAGGCACGTTCTCAGTTGGTTATTTATGCCTCATATAACGTACACTTATTCAGCCTATTGTTCACTATTTTTTATTTATTTTAAATTGCCTTTCAAATGTCTATTCTTGGTGTTGGGTTTTATCAAATACATTTCCCCCAAAAATGCGACTTATTCTCAAAATATAAACAATGTTTGATTTTTAGGTAAAAAATACAATAATACTAACTTTTGAATTAATTTTAACAATTACAACAACCTTAATAAACACTGTCTAATGTTTAACTGATATTTTTGTACAGGCAGAACTTTTATGACACTAGGTTATGCAGTTAAATAATCGTATTATTATTTTCATTGTATTTTTGCATGGGGAAAAAACAACAGTAAAAATGTAAGAAAAAAAAGAGCAAAAAAATTGATAAGTAGTGAGAAAAAGCTTAAATATTCTAAACACAATATCTGTTTTTAGCATTTTTTTAAAATGAAAAAATATTAATATGGCCCCACCTACCTTGACTTTTCAGTATGCTGCCCTTGGGGGAAAAAGGTTGGACACCCCTGAACTAAAGTACTAAAAGTATCGATATTTTGATTTGAGGATCAATATTAGAGCATAAAGATTTGATATCTGCAGTATTGATATTTCAATATGTATCCGGACATCCGTACCGCAAATGAATACCTATGCACATTCTCCTATGCAGGTGAAGATGCTGTTGCAAAGTGAGAATGGAAAGCTCCGTGCCGCTCTTGTCGCCAACCTCAAGAGCGCGGTGACGGCCTCCTTTCTTATGCTACCTGAGAGTTTCAGCCAGGAGGAACTTTTTTTGCAGATAGCTGGCCTTTCTTATGCTGGTAAAGTATTGTCCCAGCTTAACACATTTTCCACAAATGTTTAACATCTGTGTAGCTGGGAGGGTTGGATGACTGCGTGAATTAAGTCATTAATTATCACATTGAGAATCAATTTACCGTATTTTTCGTACCATAGGGCGCACCGGATTAAAAGTCGCACTGCCGATGAGCGGGTCTATTCAGGTGTTTTTTTTATACAAAAGGCGCACCGGATTATAAGGCGCATTAAAGGGGTCATATTATGTTTTTTTTCTAAATGTAAAACACTATCTTGTGGTCTACATAACATGTAATGGTGGTTCTTTGGTAAAAGTGTTACATAGATTATGTTTTACAGATCATCTTCAAGTCGCTTTCTGAGCGTCTCTTCAGGATGCGCCGTTTTGTCGGCGGTCTTATTTACGTGGCTCACCTTCGGCAGCGTCTTCTTCCCGTCATCTTTGTTGTAGCGGTGTAGCATGCAAGGACGGGAGTCGAAGAAGTGTCAAAAATGGAGATAACTGCTTTAATGACATTCAGACTTTACGTAAATCAATAGCGGAGCAGCATCTCCTCATCCGTGGCTCAATAACGCAACAACAACACCGGAAATGTGTCCCTTGGAAAAACGTCCGACCGGAACCCTCTGATAACTACAGTTCGGTGGGTGAATTATGTAAACGCACTACAGTTTTTAGCGCTTTGATAGCTGGTCTCCTGACAAATATAAATACGAACTTTACGATACTTTATATTGGAAATGGCAACAGCGGAAGATGAATGTCACATAAGGTAGAAAAAAAGAAGAAGCTTATGACTACGGACGCGCGCACATTTTCAGGACTTATGCAGATCCCAAATACACATCAGCAGGTACCTGAAGGTAAGAAAAGTTGGTTTTGCATAATATTGCGAATCAAAACGCCAGGTGATATGTCTCTTAATAGGTGCGATTTTTCCTTAAACCCGCACCATAATAATACTTGTATGTTTAATGCGCCGACAATCCATCGAACGGTGTGGCTTCATAGCTTACCAAAGTCGTACTAAAAACATGTCGACAGATTTTTAGCACCGTGTGTAATGTTCTGTATTCTTAATGGAACATTTAAAGTTTTGGTGTTTACTGCCATCCTATTGCAGTCTACACGTATCTCTTATGTATGACTGCCATCTACTGGTCACACTTATCATTACACCATGTACCAAATAAAATTGCTTAGAAGTCAGTAAGCACAACCAGAATTATGCCGTACATTATGCGGTTATATGGCACAATGTCGATTTTTGAGAAAATGAAAGGATTTTAAGTGTGCCTTATAAACCAAAAAATACGGTTATAAGCCCAGTCACAATGCATACCCTGAAAACTCATTAAACTGATGGATGAAGCAGCCGCAGCTGTTGCACGTGAGAATTCCCATCCATCATGGAAAACATTTGGTCTGGTCCTCTCAAGGTGATTTCAGGATGGTGATTGGAGAGGATAAATCCAAGGTGGCCAACATTGTGAGAGACAACATTGAGCACTTTCGTGTTCTGTATAATCACATCTTGCGGGACTGTCCTCAAGTGGTCTACAAACCCCAACAAGGAAGACTGGAGGTGAAAAACAACAAGCTCCATGGAGCAAAACCAACGGGGAAGTGTTTTTTTTTTTTTAAAGCACTCGTCTGTGTCTCTCCAGGTAGACAAAAGCCCCGAAGGCCAGTTCGCGCAGTTGATGGCACTGCCTCGCACCTTACAGCAAAGGATCACCAAGCTGGTTGATCCTCCAGGGAAGAACCGAGACGTGGAGGAGATCCTTCTGCAAGTCGCTCAGGACCCAGATTGTGGAAGTGTTGTACAACAAGGTGACTGGACACTTCCTTTTAACCCTGTTTTGTCTTTGTTTTAAAGAACGTTAATGTTGGACGGCAATTCTACCTTAAGACCAACAGAGGGCGGCGTCCATAAGCATCTTTTTTTAATTCACATATCAAATGATGTTCCTTAGGCATCTCCTCCATTGTGAAGTCCTCCAGTGTAACACAAAGTATCAAAGGCATTGCGACAGCCGGTAAGCTTTTTTGTATCGCACATGCTTGGAAATGATGTGTATAGTGATAATGAATGTGTGGGTCCCCCTGCACAGGCATGTGGAAGACTGTGTCCTATAGCTCTAAGAAACTGATGAAGATGTGGAAGGGCTGGAGGAGGAAACCATCTGTTTCACAGATATCCTGATCCAGGACAAAAAAAAGCCATGCACGCCAGGTCATTGTTATGGGACATTGAAATTGCAGAAATGTGTATTTACCGTATCAAATACGTCCTCATTGTGAATATAACTCAGAGGAATAATACCTACGATTATGACATCAGCAATTTTGCACACTTTCTTGTACACCCAAACAGTAAAAATAAAGTTGTTTTTTTACTGTGAACACAGTTAAGTCACCTTTATGAGATACTAAGCAAAAAAACATTGTATGGCTGCACAAGAAGTAGCGGTGAGAACATCAACCTCAGAATACTGTGTGCCTTTCTGGAAAATGTGCACTAGTTTTGATTTTTTTCTCTTTAGCTGTGGTAGAAAAATAGCAAGATCTGTAAAAAAGTAAACCATTCAAACGTTTAAAGAACATCTAATTCAGTTCACATGTAAAGGTTGTATTGATTATGCATATAACAATGTATTTGAGATCCATCCTGAAATCCCTAACTTTTAGCTTTGGCATTTTTTTACTAATAATTATTAGGATCAACATTTTGGCTTTTTGTCCTTTATAGTGTGGAAACTGTTTCAATTATTTTGTAGGGTTAATGATTGGTCTTGGTGTACAACAGGGATTTCCAAATTTTTCGACTGAGGGCCGCACTCTTGATTATCAAAGCATGCGGGGGCCATTTTTATTTTTATTTTTTTAAACCCAATGCAATATATAGATTTTTTTTAACCATTAGGGCTTCCTTCAAGTTTGGGTCTCAGTTATAAAAATGTTTGAATTAAGTCATGTGTATTATTCTTTTTTGTCTGCTGAAATCCTTAGATCAACTATGTATTAACTTCATTATATAAAGTTTATATATATATAGGCTTCACGGTGGCAGAGGGGTTAGTGCATCTGCCTCACAATATGAAGGTCCTGAGTAGTCTTGGGTTCAATCCCGGGCTCGGGATCTTTCTGTGTGGAGTTTGCATGTCCTCCCCGTGACTGCGTGGGTTCCCTCCGGGTACTCCGGCTTCCTCCCACTTCCAAAGACATGCACCTGATTGGCAACACTAAAATTGACCCTAGTGTGTGGATGTGAGTGTGAATGTTGTCTGTCTATCTGTGTTGGCCCTGCGATGAGGTGGCGACTTGTCCAGGGTGTACCCCGCCTTCCGCCCGATTGTAGCTGAGATAGGCTCCAGCGACCCCAAAGGGAATAAGCGGTAGAAAATGGATGGATGGATGGATATATATATATATATATATATATACATACATACATATATACACACATATATATACATACACACACATATATATACATACACACACATATTTATATATATATATATATACATATGTATATATATATGTGTGTATGTGTATATATATATGTATATATATATATATATGTATATATGTATGTATATATATATATATATACTATGCCCTATTATTAACCTCTTAAGGCTCAAGCTGTTTGTTTACATGTTTTTTTATTTCTCTTTGCTATTTGGGCTTTTTGGACCCTAATTAGAATAAAAACTAAGAATCATCTTTTGATATGATGTACTTAGTCAATAAGTAACAAACGTGTACTTCATGTTTAGTGACATGCTAATTCTTATTTTTACACTTTTCCCCCCAAATTCCATTGTATGTTATACTCTTCTGACACCACTAGATGGCAGTATAAGTGTCCACATAAGGGCCATAAGACCCCAATTCAGTAGTGTACACAATTTTGGAAATAAGAGCTAAAAGGTGCTGTCCACGCATAATAATAATAATAATAATAATAACTGGGATTTATATAGCGCTTTTCTAAGTACCCAAAGTCGCTTTACATGTAGAACCCATCATTCATTCACACCTGGTGGTGTTAAGCTACTTTCATAGCCACAGCTGCCCTGGGGTAGACTGACGGAAGCGTGGCTGCAATTTGCGCCAACGGCCCCTCCGACCACCACCTATCATTCATCATTCAATTCACCGGTGTGAGTGGCACCGGGGGCAAAGGGTGAAGTGTCCCGCCCAAGGACACAACGGCAGCGATTTTTGGATGGTAAGAGGCGGGGAGCCTGCAACCCTCAGGTTACTGGCACGGTTGCTCTACCCACTACGCCATGCCGCCCCATGTGGCCACTGAGGCCTT
Source organism: Nerophis lumbriciformis (assembly GCF_033978685.3). Classification (NCBI taxonomy): domain Eukaryota; kingdom Metazoa; phylum Chordata; class Actinopteri; order Syngnathiformes; family Syngnathidae; genus Nerophis; species Nerophis lumbriciformis. The sequence continues at coordinate 50,060,525 of NC_084550.2, read as the reverse complement.
TAGAGGTTGTTAAAGAAAACCTGTTTTTTATGGCAAAAACACAAAATATGTAATATGGAATATTTGATTATTATGATTTTGATTCATTATTTTTTTGAGCAAAGACCCACTAAAATGATCAGTCATCGTAAAGGGCCGCCCCTCATAAAAATGTTAAAAAAATAAGTCATACACTTTACTTTCAACTCTTAATCTTCTTTAAAAAACTTTACATCTAACCATTAATTAGGAAAGGATACACTTTATTTACCCCACAAAAGGGAAATTATGTGGTTGCAGTGCAGATACAAATACGTTTTTATCATTAAATGAAAATTTCATTGTTCAATGCCCTTTATGCTCTGTAAAAGTTAGTTTTTAATGGCAAACATACAATATTTCCCTAAAAAAATATTTCAAAGTGGAATATTTGACATGAAGTATTTGGACTTTTCACTAGGTCAATAAATTCATAACATTGATTTTGATTCATTATTATAGCTTAGGCTGCTGCCCCCGCGACCCGACCTCGGATAAGCAGAAGAAGATGGATGGATGGATGGATGGATGCATTATTGACAGCTTTAAATAATTTAAAAAAAGTTTGCATGGCAGTTTTGTGTTATTAGAGTAAATTTTTCTCGTTACAATTCCCTTTTATTCCACTTTTTTATTATTTAAAAAAAATTTGTAATAGTATTTTTATAAAGTGCCGCGGGGCCGTTAAAACATTACCTGTGGGCAGCACTTTGGACACCTCTGGTGTACAAGAACATGTGTCACCCTACAACTGATGTCCAAAATTTTCGACTGAGGGCCTCACTCTTAATTATCAAAGCATGCGGGGGCCATTTTAATTTTCTTAGTTTTAAAACCCAATACAATATATAAATTTATATATATATATATATATATATATATATATATCATGCCCTTTTATTAAAGAATACCTGTTTTTTTATGGCAAAAACACAAAATACGCAATATTTTTAAGGTGGAATATTTGATTATTATGATAAAATAATCCTACTAAAATGATCAGTGATAGTAAAGAGCCCCACTCATAAAAGTGTAAAAAATAAGTCATACGCTTTACTTTCAACTCTTAAATTTCTATTAAAAACTTCAGATCTAACCATTAATTAGGAAAGGATAGACTTTATTTACTCCACAAAGGGGAAATGATGTGATTGCAGTGCAGATACAAATACGTTTTTATCATTTAAAAAAATAATATTTTGTTCATTGTTTAATGCCTTTTGTTATGTAAAAGTTAGTTTTTAATGGCAAACACATACAATAAAAGAATATTTCAAAGTGGAATATTGGACGTGAAGTATTTGGAGCCTTCAATAGGTCAATAATTCATAACAACATTGATTTTGATTCATTATTATTGACAGCTTTAAACAAATAAAAAATGCCTGCATGGTACTTTTGTCTTATTAGAGTGAACATTACAATTTTTCTCGTTACAATTCCTTTATTCCACTTTTTTTCTATTAATAAAAAATTTGGGCAGCACCCAAGACACTTATAGTGTACAAGAACATGTGTCACCCTACAACGGATGTGACGCAGTACCCTCATTAGCATAATATATGCTGATGTCATTGCACTGGCGGCTCAGCCAATCAGCGGGCGTCACTTTCACCACCTGCTAGCAACTGAATTCCATCATTCCAGGCATTCCTGCCCTCTCCTTCCTCCTCCTTTTTCCTCGTTTACAACCAAGTTGGTTCCGACAACTCAGCTACTATTACCCTGCCTCCCACGGAGCACTCCTGCCGCGGATTAAGCCTTTTTTTTTTTTTTTTTTTTTTTAATCTGTGTGTAATATTTACTTTTATTCACTCGTATTTGTCTCCGCGTGGACGTTGTACTAGTGGACGCTACCAAAGTGGCGCTCAAAGGAGGTAAGAACGTCTCAACACTAAACTTGACATTTTCACATCCTGCTGACTGTAGCCTCTTTTTTTTATAGCGAGGGGATTACATTGAATTACATTATGGATGAAAAAAGAGGAATACGGTGTTAAATTAGCCACTAATTACAATGTAATTCTTTTAAGGAAGTGGAAGTGGCTGAGTAGTAACGCTAGCATGTCGCCGTTGTTTACATGCAACTAAGAGTGCCATTTATTAAATATGGCGTTTCCGCCTTAGAATTTTTAGCAATTTTATCCGTGGGATAAAAACAAGTAGGCGGTCTTAAATAGTGGACGCACTTGTTATTGCGTTACTTTCATTTTCAGTCTCCAACAAAGTTAGGACAGTGCTAGACGCGCTCACCACGTTGTTGTCTTTTGAGTTTTTGGGATAGTTGGAGTGGTTTTCCTTTCTTCGTGCGATCCCTGGAAACATGAGGAGACAAATATGTTAAGAATGCATAGCGAGGAGAATGGAGTCATTTTTTTTTTTTGTATTAACAAATTCCTCACATAGCTTTGCAAGACTTGAAGATCCGAATTGGAGGACACGTGAAAAGATGTTACGAATACAAGACAGAGGAGAATGTTCTACCCATAAACATTTTGCTATCCAAAGCTAGTGAGCATGCGCGCGCATGCGCATCAACTTTTAAAGTTTTCATCGAACACAATTTTCGCATGCATCCATTTTCTTCCGCTTATCCGTGGTCGGGTCGCGGGGGCAGCAGCCTAAGCAGAGAAGCCCAGACTTCCCTCAAAATGTTGACACAAATTTTGCATCAGTTATCGTATACCCAGGGGCGCCGCTAGGGATTTTGGGCCCCATGAAAATAATCTTTACAGGGCCCCCAACACAGTGTCATTATTTTTTCTGTATTATAATTTCATCATCATTAGGGGCCTCTCTGGGCCCCCCTCCATCATGGGCCCCTAGAATCCGTCTCCTTTACCCCCCCTTTTCGGCTGCCCTGCGTATACCATCCCTGTGTAACAAAGTCAAGTCAACTTTATTTGTATAGCACGTTTACAACAACTTTTAAATTGAACCAAAGTGCTTTTCAGGTTAAAAAAGGCAAAAAACAAAACAAAACAAAGAAAGAACATAAACAATGAATGAGCTGTACAAGATAGTGCAAAAGCAATACGGTAAAAGGGGTCGAATAAAAAGTAAAAATTTGCAAAATAATAATAATAAAAGTGCGACAAATTGAAAAATAAAACAAAAGCGAAGGGGTGGGGAGGGGGGGGACTAGAAATGGTGGCCGAGTGGGCGGACTCAGCTCAGGTCAAAGGCCAGCGAGAAGAGGTAGGTCTCTTGTAGGCAAACTACATTAGTCTGCTTGCCAGCACAAATTAACTGCCCAAAGAAAGACATCGGCGTGTTTTTTTACTCAGTCTTTGTTTTTTCCCCCCATCCATCCATCCATTTTCTTCCGCTTATCCGAGGTCGGGTCGCGGGGGCAGTAGCCTAAGCAGAGAAGCCCAGACTTCCCTCAAAATGTTGACACAAATTTTGCATCAGTTTTCGTATACCATCCCTGCGTAACAAAGTCAAGTCAAGTCAAGTCAACTTTATTTATATAGCACGTTGACAACAACTTTTAAATTGAACCAAAGTGCTTTTCAGGTTAAAAAAGGCATAGAGCAAAAAACAAAACAAAACAAAGAAAGAACATAAACAATGAATGAGCTGTACAAGATAGTGCAAAAGCAATAAGGTAAAAGGGGTCGAATAAAAAGTAAAAATTTGCAAAATAATAATAATAAAAGTGCGACAAATTGAAAAATAAAACTAAAGCGAAGGGGTGGGGGTGGGGGGGACTAGAAATGGTGGCCGAGTGGGCGGACTCAGCTCAGGTCAAAGGCCAGCGAGAAGAGGTAGGTCTCTTGTAGGCAAACTACATTAGTCTGCTTGCCAGCACAAATTAACTGCCCAGAGAAAGACATCGGCGTGTTTTTTTACTCAGTCTTTGTTTTTTTCCCCCATCCATCCATCCATTTTCCTCCGCTTATCCGAGGTTGGGTCGCGGGGGCAGTAGCCTAAGCAGAGAAGCCCAGACTTCCCTCAAAATGTTGACACAAATTTTGCATCAGTTTTCGTATACCATCCCTGCGTAACAAAGTCAAGTCAAGTCAAGTCAACTTTATTTATATAGCACGTTGACAACAACTTTTAAATTGAACCAAAGTGCTTTTCAGGTTAAAAAAGGCATAGAGCAAAAAACAAAACAAAACAAAACAAAGAAAGAACATAAACAATGAATGAGCTGTACAAGATAGTGCAAAAGCAATACGGTAAAAGGGGTCGAATAAAAAGTAAAAATTTGCAAAATAATAATAATAAAAGTGCGACAAATTGAAAAATAAAACTAAAGCGAAGGGGTGGGGGTGGGGGGGACTAGAAATGGTGGCCGAGTGGGCGGACTCAGCTCAGGTCAAAGGCCAGCGAGAAGAGGTAGGTCTCTTGTAGGCAAACTACATTAGTCTGCTTGCCAGCACAAATTAACTGCCCAAAGAAAGACATCGGCGTGTTTTTTTACTCAGTCTTTGTTTTTTTCCCCCATCCATCCATCCATTTTCCTCCGCTTATCCGAGGTTGGGTCGCGGGGGCAGCAGCCTAAGCAGAAAAGCCCAGACTTCCCTCAAAATGTTGACACACATTTTGCATCAGTTTTCGTATACCATCCCTGTGTAACAAACTACATTCGTCTGCTTGCCAGCACAAATTAACTGCCCAAAGAAAGACATCGGCGTGTTTTTTACTCAGTCTTTGTTTTTTTCCCCATCCATCCATCCATTTTCTTCCGCTTATCCGAGGTCGGGTCGCGGGGGCAGCAGCCTAAGCAGGGAAGCCTAGACTTCCCTCTCCCCAGCCACTTGTCCAGCTCCTGCCGGGGGATCCCGAGGCGTTCCTAGGCCAGCCGGGAGACATAGTCTTCCCAATGTGTCCTGGGTCTTCCCCGTGACCTCCTGCCGGTCGGACGTGCCCCAAACACACGTCTGGGTGGAGGAGCAGCGGCTTTACTCTGAGCTCCTCCCGGATGACATAGCTTCTCGCCCTATCTCTAAGGGAGAGACCCGCCAAAAATTCAAAAAACGAATCTGTCTGGAGCCGCAAAAAAATAAAAGACTTATATATAAATGTTATAATGAAGGCAACACATGACTTAAGTGTCTATATTAGCTATAATAGCCTACTATCAAAATGACTGTGTCGCAGGCTGAAGCAAATCTTCGTTGACAGAAATGTTGAAATTTAATATTTATTCCACACATTTTTACAACATTAGAAACCATTAGTAAATCAGAGGCTACTCAGAAGGTGAGATAACTCCTGGAAATTACTGGCTTTTAATGGCCAAAAGTATAGATGTGTGTGTCCAAGTTAAAGGAAACGGCAGGCTGTCTTCTATTAATACATTTATTACAATCTTTGGCAAGCTAGGTAATGTTTGCTGTGGTCTGGAACAACAGGGCACACAAACAACTATCTGAAATGCAGCCAATATTACATGCAGATAATGTGTCATGAGACATGCAAAACTAAATTATATACAAAGAGGATAAAAGTAAAGGAAATTAAATGAGCTCAAATGTATCTACAAATGAGGCATAATGATGCAATATGTACATACATGTGGCCTAAATAGCATGTTAGCATTGATTAGCTTGCAGTCATGCACTGACCAAATATGTCTGATTAGCACTCCAACAAGTCAATAACATCAACAAAGCGCACCATTGTGCATTCACACACAGCATGAAACTTTTGGTGGACAAAATGAGACAAAGAAGGAGTGGAATATTTTACATGTAAACAAACTGTTGCGTCACAGTCCACACTATGGTGAGTTCAAGAACCGCCAAAATTAGTAGGACAAAACGATGTTCATATTAAACATATTAAACCGTTGGCTTTCTAACAATTGGGAAGGTTTGTGTCATGTTTGTCCTCAAACAAAAAACAAAAACAATATTTTTCCCCCCATCTTTTTCCATCTTCAATACTTTTTAAAAAATGCTCATGGGACTTCATTGGTCGCTGTGCTTTTTTGAAATTGACAGAAACGTACAGCCCTATATAGAGGTTTAATCCGGCCCGCGGCCTGCATGATCAGTTTGCTAAATATAAAACTGAGCTGCATTTTTTTATGAAAGAAACTGCCATTCTAAATGTGTCCACCGGATGTCACAATAGCAATTCAAGTGTAACCCACATCACACTTGCTTAATGATGACGTGTCAGCCAACATTGAGCGCTCTCTGGATTGGCTGCCGCTACTCTAATCAGGGCAGGTGCAAGCAATCAGCGGCTCCTGTTGTGGCTGGCAGCAGGTGGCGCGGTATCGACACATAATACCTTCTTTCACTGTAAACGATCCACTCGACGGATACAATAACGAAACGGTAAGATGCAAAGACTTACGTCAACGTGACCATCATCTTTTTAGTTAGAGTCCCATGCAGCGCTTGCAATTGGTTGAATGCACAATGCGCACCCTGAACTCCATTGTAAAAATGTCTGTTTCTACATTTGTTGTAATTGTTCTATGTTATTTTAAGCTTAAATCTACAATGTTGACATTGTTTGCGTTTGTAGTTATGTTGCTTGATTTTGGCTATGGGGTCATTTTGATAATTGTTTTGTTTATATTATAATTGTAATATTTGAATGATGATAAAGGAATGTGTTGTGGCATGTGGCAGTTGCGGATGTCACCAATGCGGCGGTTTGAGGAAACTTTTCCAAACGTTTTTAATGAACTTGATGATGAAAATCCTAAACAGGAAGTTCTTAAATTTTGTAAAAATGCTGAGACAACGTCTAAGTTCATTGTGTTCTTCATGGTGTTTTTAAAACTGCACACATTTTTCCTCAGAATTTTCAACTGACTTGAATTGGTTTAACAAGAGTAGTAATTGTAATATGCACATTTTCAGAATGTGCTTGTTCTATTTTCGGCCAAAGTAAGACAAAGAAAACAATCTGAAGTTGTCTTTATTTTGAAGTTTTATTACCATGATTTTACCAGTCCGGCCCACATGGGAATAGATTTTCCTCCATGCGGCCCCTGAGCTAAAATGAGTTTGACACCCATGATCTAGAGCACAGGTGTCAAATTCAAGGCCCGGGGGCCAGATCCGGCTCGACACGTCATTTAATGTGGCCCGCGAAAGCCTGGGAATAATGTGGATACTTAATTTTTCTTACTACGGTAGATGTTTTCATTGTTTCCATTTTGGCAGAAATACACAAAATACATGAAATTTCATATGTTTTAAACTTTGATATATGTACAAATATTCAGTTGTTATTGGTGTGAATCTTTGGGCACCTTGCCATTCGATTCTGATTCTTGGGTTGAGGATTCGATTCATAATCGATACTCAATTCAACACGATTCTTGATTCAAACTGATTTTTGCAATGTATTATTTGGTATATTAATAACAACACCTGAACAAAACAGCTCACAGGTTACAAAACCTCCTTTTGGTTGCTGAGGTATGACACATACGTGCACCAAGTAAGCATAGAGATGGCCTAAAAAATGTTTTTTTTTAATTAATTCGTCAAAAAAAAACATTAGATTTTTTGAAAATTACTAAAAAAATCGGGATTCAAATGTGATAATTTTTTTTAGCACCCCTAATTATGATATACCGTATGATAGTTTGTAAAAATAACAATAAATACCGTATTTTTCGGAGTATAAGTCGCACCGGAGTATAAGTCGCACCTGCCGAAAATGCATAATAAAAAAGGAAAAAAACATAAATAAGTCGCACTGGAGCCCGGCCAAACTATGAAAAAAACTGCGAATTATAATCCGAAAAATACGGTACTTAAATATCTGCTTTTCACCTTGACTTACGATTTCAAAGCAAGTTATCCATTAATTTGTACGTACAAAAATCAAATAACCAAATGCATAGGCAATAATATAATGAGGTGATTATACTTTTATATTCTTACATTCACTGTTACTGAGGGCAGCCATGACTGCGATGTGGCCCTTCATGAAAACAAGTTCGACACCCTGCTAAATGTAGCGACACACTCGCAAAGTTGTCAACACTGATCCCTCCTGCTATGTCTTCTTATTCTCTGGCGGACCACGCGCATACGAGGTGTGTTTGTTAAGCAGAGCTACGACGCCATCTACTACATCTAGACTACTTTCAAAGACATTCTAATAGTATTTATGAGCAAGGGCAAACAGGTATCGCAAAACTTATTTGTGGCGGTTCAAAGACAATATGTTAAAGCAGTACCGTATTTTCCGGACTATAAGTTGCAGTTTTTTTCATAGTTTGGCCGGGGGACTTATACTCAGGAGCAACTTATGTGTGAAATTATTAACATCTTACCATAAAATATCAAATAATATTATTTAGCTCATTCACGTAAGAGACTAGACGTATAAGATTTCATGGGATTTAGCGATTAGGAGTGACAGATTGTTTGGTAAACGTATAGCATGTTCTATATGTTATAGTTATTTGAATGACTCTTACCATAATATGTTACGTTAACATACCAGGCACGTTCTCAGTTGGTTATTTATGCCTCATATAACGTACACTTATTCAGCCTGTTGTTCACTATTCTTTATTTATTTTAAATTGCCTTTCAAATGTCTATTCTTGGTGTTGGCTTTTTTTAGCGCCTTTTTTGGCGGAATAGAACGATTCCCATTACCTCCATTGTTTGCTGACTTTTGCTAGCATTTATTTATGAATTAGATTGCATATAAAAAGAAAAACGTGTTGTTGTCTCACATAAGGATTGTGAATGATAGGCAAAATACCCCTTTAAGAGACAGGAATTTACTGAATGAATTTTCTTCCCACAAATGTAGACTTGCACAAAAGTTTTACTTTTGTTTGAAAACCTCCATTTAAAAAAGTAAAACAACATTTACACATATCCTTTTGTTTGTGTATTAGAGATGTTCCGATCAGGATTTTATGCTGCCAATTCCGATACCGATCAATCATGAATGAAATCAGCCAATAGCAATCCCGTGCATTAACTGTAAATGGTTTATTTATGGTATATGCTACTGGTAAATGCTACTGACAGTGTACCAATATCAACACAAAATTTAAACTAGCTCCTAATTTTCTTCTTTCTTTTCCTCTTTTAAAACAAAGTCAATAATACACAACCTAAACAAAAGCAAAAAGTACTATCTATTACTCAATGAAATCTTTTGGTGTGTGCCCTCAAAGTCCTCCTGTATTTAGGGAATTATTTCCAGAGTTTGTAAACATCAAAAACTACAAAAAAAAGATCTTGGGAAAGCAAATATATTGATTTATTCGTACTACCTTTGGTATCTTCAATACCAATTTATTGATTGATTTGTCCGTTAATTTATTGTATGTTTATTTCCAGTAAACCGCTGCTTACTTTTTGTTACCCTTTCACACCTTTTAAACTTTACTGAGCACTTTTTTATGATGTTGTTTTCAGCTCGCTATTCGCTTGTCACTTGAGCTTCCACTGTGTGCAACACGTTAAGCCTCATTCTACTGTCTTCCGGTGATCATGTTACTTGTAAAAAAATGTAATTTATCTGCCACAATGGAGGATTATTGACTTCAGAGAGCGGCTCCGTCTCTGTGGCATCTATTTCTTTGGGTCGGTGGACTGAGCATCAAAAATAGGAATCAACGTTTAAAAATGTGGATGATTCCGGGAAAATCAGAATGTTTCCTAACCCAACCATATATACAACCTTGTTTGTAGATTGATGCTGCCCTTGCATTGAAATCAATTCAAAACTACAAAACATGTTTTAAATGTCTCAGCAACTCAACCCAACTTTAAAAAGATCATCTAATTCCAGGCCAGTGTGGGCTGCCGAGACAGTTCCTTAGTACACATAGATTCATTTGTAGGTCTATTCTAGACATTTAACCTAAAAACAATGAGTGGTGTTATGCAATCAACAGCGGCCTCCTCTCTGTCCCAGCAGGCATCCCAGCATGGAGACGCCACTGGATGTTCTGTCAAGAGCAGCGTCATTTGTTCATGCAAACGAAGAAGAGAGTAAGTCTTTTTCATAGTCTTTGATATGCTGGATGTAAAAATATATTTCATGCAATGGGTCTAGTCTTACGTATCAATAAGGCAAACGTTTTTGATGAGCTGTGAACCTCGGCTCGGCTGTCTAACGTAACACAGTAGCTTGCTTTGTACGGCAGAACTACAGATCCACTGTGTTTAAAGGCCTACTGAAATGCGATTTTCTTATTTAAACGGGGACAGCAGGTCCATTCTATGTGTCATACTTGATCATTTCGCGATATTGCCATATTTTTGCTGAAAGGATTTAGTAGAGAACATCGACGATAAAGTTCGCAACTTTTGGTCGCTGATAAAAAAGCCTTGCCTGTAGGAAGTGGCAGACGAGTAGCGTGACGTCACAGGTTGTGGAGCTCCTCACATCCGCACATTGTTTACAATCATGGCCACCAGCAGCGAGAGCGATTCGGACCGAGAAAGCGACGATTTCCCCATTAATTTGAGCGAGGATGAAAGATTTGTGGATGAGGAAAGTGAGAGTGAAGGACTAGAGGGCAGTGGGAGCGATTCAGATAGGGAAGATGCTGTGAGAGGCGGGTGGGACCTGATATTCAGCTGGGAATGACTAAAACAGTAAATAAACACAAGACATATACATACTCTATTAGCCACAACACAACCAGGCTTATATTTAATATGCCACAAATTAATCCCGCATAAACACCTCCCCCCTCCCGCCCATATAACCCGCCAATACAACTCAAACACCTGCACAACACACTCAATCCCACAGCCCAAAGTACCGTTCACCTCCCCAAAGTTCATACAGCACATATATTTCCCCAAATTCCCCAAAGTTACGTACGTGACATGCACATAGCGGCACGCACGTACGGGCAAGCGATCAAATGTTTGGAAGCCGCAGCTGCATGCGTACTCACTGTACCGCGTCTGCGTATCCAACTCCAAGTCCTCCTGGTAAGAGTCTCTGTTGTCCCAGTTCTCCACAGGCCAATGGTAAAGTTGACTGTCATCTTTCGGGAATGTAAACAATGAAACACCGGCTGTGTTATCCGGCACGACAGTCAGGGGGTGCATTCTACGGCGGGGGTGCGTTATCCGGCACAACACCTGCCGCAATACACCGCTTCCCACCTACAGTTTTCTTCTTTGTTGTCTCCATTGTTCATTGAACAAATTGCAAAAGATTCACCAACACAGATGTCCAGAATACTGTGGAATTTTGCGATGAAAACAGACGACTTAATAGCTGGCCACCATGCTGTCCCAAAATGTCCTCTACAATCCGTGACGTCACACGCAGGCATCATCATACCGAGACGTTTTCAGCAGGATATTCCGCGCGGAATTTAAAATTGCACTTTAGTAAGCTAACCCGGCCGTATTGGCATGTGTTGCAATGTTAAGATTTCATCATTGATATATAAACTATCAGACTGCGTGGTCGGTAGTAGTGGGTTTCAGTAGGCCTTTAAAGTGGCGTCCCCTTTGCATCGGTGATCTTTTTTTTTAACATCGTTTTCATTTAGGAATTGTCTTTCACTTGCTATTTGTGAGTTTTTTGTGAACTCTTCAAAATAGAATTCCTTCCGATATTAGGAAGTAATCAGCAGGTTTCGCCACAGTAGGCTGAGGCCCTGTCTTCATTAAGCCGGATAACTCCTTCGACAAATAATTATTTAGCCTAAGCGCTGTGTCAGCCACACTAAACCATCGTTTAAGGTTCCCCTCCTTGGATGATTTTTTACACGGGTAAGTGCGCCGTGTATTTCTTGAATCTCCGGCTCGTAGCTTTGTATGGACTCATCGATCGTTTACAAACTGAGTTCGCAGAGGAAGTGACGGCAGAAAGGCCGCGCCCCGCACAGGAAGTGACGTCAGTATCAAGCGGTATCGTAACACGCAATTGCAGCTATTTGGGATACAACACATCCCGCGCGATTACAGCTATTTCGGATACAACACATCTCAGACGGCAATATATGTTATGTTATGTTATGTTATTTTCATTTATTATGCGCCCCCCCAACCAACTGTTACATCAGCCCGGGGCGCAGCCCGAGTGGAGAAACAAAAAAACAGAAACAGAGACTGAGACACACAAAGGAATCTAAACTAAACATTTAAGACTAACAATGAACACATAAATCAAAAGTCATCTGCGGTAAAAAGGTGAGTTTTAAGCTGTGCTCTAAAAGAGTCCAGAGAATATAGCAGTTGAGTGACTGTTTTGGATAAGCCCTGGAAGAACGGCAGCCTGGTGGGATATGTTTGTCAACGAGTGTGTTGTGCCACAGGAACGGCAAGAGAACTTTCGAATGTCCAGGTCCAGGTGATTCTACTTAGCGAAAAACATCGTCTATTTGTCGAAGAGGAGACAACGAGAATGCGGGCTCCCGTGGACTACAAAAAACAGCGAATGCATTTGGACTGGCAAAGCATACTTTGTTATTGTCCGCGATCAACGTTCCCTCTAAGGTGCGCACCTGCGCAATTGCGCACTGCTCACGCATCCTCTGCGCACAGCAAATCTATGCCGCGCAAAAAATCAAATCCCACTCTAAACAAAATAAACAAATCGTTGGTTTTGTATGATTTTGCAATGCAACTGTGAGTAACAGGTGACGAAAGGCGGCCACAACAGATAAAACAATGTTTGTCAACACTTAAATTATTGTAACATCTGTGGAGACACTTAAAGGAGTACAGGAATTCCATCGGTCCCTTTATTTAGCGAAATTGTTTGTCGGCCATAACCACACCAAAACAATGTGTAAAATACTTTTATCTAGCAAAACTGGTCGTTGTCTACCGTACAAACCAAGCCAAAAGCAACTCTTTGTCATCTGTTATATCAACAGCAGCCGCTTGCTCTCTCTCTCACCTGCACCAACACATACACTATGGCAATTAGCCACTTGTGCGTTTATGGCCACACAAAAAGTTGGACAACTCCAACACTACACGTAAAGTGTAAATTTCAGGTCGTTTTACTATGACTCCTCAATCAGTGTGCTTATTCTACTGTCATTTGTTAAGAATGTTATTTTTTGGATATTAATCATTAAATGATGTTACAGGACTACATAATTGCTAATAAAAAAATTTATTTTACGGACAGAAAGTTAATAAACACTTAATCTCATGCAACTTGCGAATGTTTTAAGGGGAATTAAATACCTACTCAGTGGCCTAGTGGTTAGAGTGTCCGCCCTGAGATCGGTAGGTTGTGAGTTCAAACCCCGGCCGAGTCATACCAAAGACTATAAAAAAATGGGACCCATTACCTCCCTGCTTGGCACTCAGCATCAAGGGTTGGAATTGGGGGTTAAATCACCAAAATGATTCCCGGGCGCGGCCACCGCTGCTGCCCACTGCTCCCCTCACCTCCCAGGGGGTGATCAAGGGTGATGGGTCAAATGCAGAGAATAATCTCGCCACACCTAGTGTGTGTGTGACAATCATTGGTACTTTAACTTTAACTTTAAATGTGATCTTTGAAAGGGGTACACAATCTTTCCAAAGCAGGACCCCCACCCAGGCATAAAATACTATAGTGCATAGCTGATTAAAAAAAAAAAACAATATGTAAGTGGGCCAAATCACATATATTAGAAAATAATCTCTTGAAATTGACTAGTCACTTGATTATAATAATAAGACATTTAAATTGTTATGTCAGGTTTGAGACAAATGTGCTGCTGGTATGGCCACAGTGTGCACGTCTGTATTCCACTGAATGCTCAGGGTGTTTGTGCGTTTGCTTACACATTAAAAATTAGAGGGAACATTGTCCGCGATGTATGTACTCAACGTCTAGTTTTTTACTCCATAACTTTTGTGAAGCAATGAAGTGGTTGCGGCCGTCAAGTACGACCGCCAATTTCAGCCCACAAGCACAGTGTCCTGACCAGATATATAGATCGATTGTTGTAAAATGTTATTTATTGCATTGTTTACTTTCACACGTCCATGAAAGATATGATTCATGTATGATGGCAACAGTGTTGGGACTAACGCGTTACAAAGTTTCGGCGGTAACTAGTAATCTCACGCGTTATTTTTTATATTCAGTAACTCAGTTACCGTTACTACATGATGTGTTACTGCGTTATTTTACGTTATTTTTATGTAGTATAGGCTAGAAACAGAAGATCTGAGTGTGTTTTATTGCAGCACTGCGGTGGAAAAGAAAAGGCGTGCTTTGTGTGGGTGGGTGGGGGGGAGACTCCCATACCGCAGTTGAAGAGCGCAGGGGAGACGTTCCTCCAGGGCCTATGTACGTCTTCGGGGCTAACAACCTTCACTTTGGGTGGGTCTTTACAGCTGAGGGCGAATGACGAGACCGGCGGTTTGTTGCAACTTTGTGACTTTATTGGACGCAGCCATCCATCAAGTTAGAGCACCTGCACGCACTCACTGTCGCCACTCGCTCACCTCTCTCGCCCACTCACTCACTGACGTCACTCACCTCACATGCTGTCATATCTTAAAGGGCCACACACACACACACACACACACACACACACACACACACACACACACACACACACACACACACACACACACATACGCTACTCTCATAACAACTAACAAGACATTATGGCGAAGCCAGAAGTCGAGTTTTTTAACATGGAGACATTCTCAATACTTTTCTTTTGTCGAGCACAAAGAAAAGAACATTTTAGTTAAATGTAAGTTGTGTCTTGGATCAAAGATCCTATCTACTTAAAGTTAAAGTTAAAGTGCCATTATGTTGCATCTATTTAAAATAATTTTTTCAATTTGTTTTGGCCTGAAATAAATTGGCCCTTTGAAACATATCTTTGTCTTTGTGTGTTGTATGTAGACCACATTGCTTTCTGAGTTCAGTGATGCAAATGCATGTCAAGTGGATCAACAGATTGTATTATTCTCCAGTGCAATAACAGTACTGAAATGAAAGTTAAAAGGGCATTAATGGGAGCCTTAAAAAGGGGGAAAAAAGAAGTAACTAAATAGTTACTTTTCACAATAACGCATTACTTTATGGTGTAAGTAACTGAGTTAGTAACTGAGTTACTTTTGAAGTAACTGTAACTAGTAACTGATTTTCAGTAACGAACCCAACACTGGATGGCAAGTCTACATTGAAACACAGGGTAAGAATACACTTCCAGGTCAGAGGTGACTATGACGGGCGCATTTTTTTTCGCGGATGCGTACTAGGTCGTGTTGCGCCGGAAGACGGAGGGGAAGGGGGTCATAAACGGTGTCATTGTGTGTGTGTGGACAAGGACAAGGTTAGCTGGGATTATAGTTTAGTGTAGAAAGTGCCTAAATCTTGTGTGAGCTGAAAGAAATCCGAATTTTCACTAATTGACTGATTGTCTTGACGACTAAGTGGCGAACAAATTGCCTAGCAAAAATAATAAGAAACACTGAAATAAATCAACAAAATCAATTATAGTAGTCAGTAAGTTTCATTTTTAGATCAAGCAAAGTCAAAAAATGCATGAAATCACTCAATGCTGTGGTAAAAAATTGATGGAATCAGCTTGTAATTTTTTATTTACAAAGATTGCTATACACATGCATCAGACTAAAGGCTGGAATATACTTTTGCATTGTGTAGTTTGCTTTCCCCTCGACGGTGTCTTGTTGGGTTTATAGTTCTCCTGTGGGTGTTAGTGCCAGACTTGTGATTCTCTTCCAAACCACTAAGGGGCAGTGTCTCCAGAAGGACCAAATGCAGCTCTTGTTGACTAGATACTGTATTTCTTTGCTGTGAAGTGACGACATCGACACCTGTGTCTACACTGGAACTAATCATTCACAATCCTCCTATTACTTTTAATGAACGTTTTACTTATAAACCAGAGCAAAATACATTCGTAAAGATGAACCGTGCAATTTCTGAACGCTATAATTGTTTACAACGCTATTTGCCGTTCGGGACATTGGACTAGTGGGCTATAATGTAAATAAAACTGTTACATAACTATTTTTAGTAAACAACATGCTGGTGTTAATCTGTTCGGAGTTCACAGAGGTTTGTAAATATATCGTGCCTGAAGGATTATTGATGGAGAATGAGAAGTGTGTGTGAGAGAAAAATACGTGTGTGCATAAGAGAGAATATGTGTCGGAATTGAACCTGTTGTTAGCACAAGATTGACAATAAAAGTTAAAAAGAGTGCCATACTTTGTGACAATAAGCTGAAAAACAACACATTCAGTAATCATTTTAGAGCACATCGAGATATTAGGTGCACAATATCAGTTGTCATGCAAATGTTTGAAATGTTCATATTCATTTCATGCAAATGTTCGCCGGCGACGTGAACCTAGGATGTTTGGGAGGTGCACGTAGGCTACGAGGGAGGCTGTGCAGGGGGAGAGGGGACAATTGCGTCACCTACGCAAGCTACGCAATACGAGATTATCCACCAGGTTTATATCTGTTCATTAGTCTACAGTTAAAAAAAGAGTGTTCACACCTTTGAGTGCTGTTGCGCCAGGTGGATTGACATGAATCATAGCCCCAGCATGGGACATGTCAATTGGAACAAAGGAGAGGATTATCAAACATTTTCAAGAAGGTAAATCATTACGCAGTGTTGCAAAAAATGTTGAAAGTTCACAGTTAGCTGTGTCTAAAATCTGGACCAAGTACAAACATGGGACGGTTGTAAAAGGCAAGCATACTGCAGGCCAAGAAAAACATAAGACAAACATTTTAAAGCAATATGATTTGAAAACAGAAAATGCAAACAAATGAGCCACAAATGAGTCACTTTTACTTTAAGAAACCACCTAAAATTAATTAACTTTAAATACAGAAAAGCTAAACAAAAAAATCTGTCGTTAATTTTTGATTTTTGAGGGAGCAGGGTTGGGGTGGGAGCGGGGTTTGGTGGTAGCAGGGGTGTATAATGTAGCCCGGAAGAGTTAGGGCTGCATGGGATTCTGGGTGTTTGTTCTGTTGTGTTTATGTTGTGTTAAGGTGCAGATGTTCTCCCGAAATGTGTTTGTCATTCTTGTTTGGTTTTGGTTCAAAGTGTGGCGCATTATTAGTAAGAGTGTTAAAGTTGTTTTATATTGCCACCGTCAGTGTAACCTGTGTGGCTGTTGACCAAGTATGCCTTCACGTACGTGTGCAAGCAGAAGATGTGTATTGTATAACAAGTGTTGGGCTGACACGCTATTAATACAGATTGTAGAGGGCGCCAAATGTTGTACCTTCATGGCACGCCCTTATTATAGCTGTAAGGGTGAAAATCGGTGACTATTAATTCCGGGAGATTTCTGCGAGAGGCACTGAAATCCGGAAGTCTCACAGAAAATTGGGGGGTTCAGCAAGTAAGCTGCTGAGCCGCATCAGAGTGATCAAAGAGCCGCATGCGGCTCCGGAGCCGCGGGTTGCCGACCCCTGGGCTAAGGAAAAGTAATCATGGACTATGGATGACAGGGTGAAAGTCATATCCAGTGATGAATTTCAAATCTGCATTGGGCAGAGAGATGATGCTGGAACTTTTGTTTGGTTCTCATGAGATTTATGAAGAGGACTGACTAAAAAACATGCAAAGTTTCACAGTCATTGGTGATATGGCACCAGTCAATCACCTGTCATTACAATTTCAATAAATGCACACGTTTACATTGACATTTTGGACACTTTTCTTATTCCAGCAATTAAAATTATGTTTGGGGCTGTTGACATCATTTTTCAAAAATAATGTATCATGCCATAAAGCAAAAACTGTAAAACCTTTCCTTGAAGAACAGGGTCATGGCCTGCAAATAGTCCATATCTCAATCCAATTGAAAATGTGTGGTAGAAATTGAGGAAAATGGTCCATGACAAGACTCTAACCCGCAAAGTTGATCTGAGAACAGCAATTACAGAAAGTTGGAGCAATATGGATGAAGAGTACTGTTTGTCACTTGTTAATTCCATTCATAGACTGCAAGCTGTTATAAAAGATATAGGTGGTGCAACAAAGTACTAGTAGTGTAAAAGTCTATCTTTGAGTGTTCATGATTCCATATTTATCAATCCTCAGAATTGAGTGATTCCATATTTTTTTCACTTTAACAGAATTGTTAGAAGAGCGAATTCCCCCATGGTTTGGCGTTTTTACTTAAAATTAGGTTCAAATATGTAGAGTGATGAAAGTGCAATTATATTATCTCAGGAAGTGTTTCTTTGTGAAAAAAAACAAAAACAGGCTTCACTCCACATCTTAAAATAAAGCTTGGTGTTCTGTCAGCCAGCTACAGATGTGGGAGCTGGAAGATCCTTCTTTTTTTTTTTCTCGCCGAATGTGCTAACCTAGCATGATGTTGGTGGTAATATTATCATTGTAGCTCACACAGCTCTGCTAGTGTTGCTAACATTTGCAGTACATTGTTGCATATGATTTATGGCATCTGTTTCTTTGGATGAGTGCAGAGTAACATTGTAGAGTGTATGTAAAACGTGGATAAAATACACTATAGTACTTCTTGGATCCACACATTCTGTTGGAGACCGGTGTGGATAAATACTGCTCATTTGCATTGAAGCTATGGACACACAAAGCGGCAAACTGTCTAAATTCCAGTAACAAGTGTTCACCGCCTTCCGCCCGAATGCAGCTGGGATAGTCTCCAGCCACCCTCGTGACCTAGAATGGGACAAGCGCTAGAAAATGGATGGATGGATGGACAACACACTTAATACACTATTATGGTACCTCCTAGTCCTATTAGAAGTTGGTGAAAAATACTTAAGTACGGGACCATTTTTATTTTATTTTGAGGAGAAGGTTGTTTGATTTTGTTTTGGAATTCTTATTGCATTTCTTATTAAACAATGCATGATTCCGGAACTGACTTTCTGCCCACACTGACATTCAACAAAATTTAGATACGACAATGTATCAAGGAATAGAACAGGAGGACAGTTAGCAGCAACAGCACAGCTATGTTTCCTACATTGCTAACATTACACCCACCCACATTGTCAGGTTCAAACACTGATGACATATATTAAACAAGACAAGAAGCAAGGAATTAAACAGAGACATAATTAAATTTGGCTCAATTGAGGAGAGCGCGTACACCTGTACCTTTGTACAGTGTTCCAACACACTCTGACGAAAGATTGTACGCCTCCTCTTTTATTTAGACTTTCCCTGATTACATGGCAACAGCTGTTTCTAAAGGGAAGGGGGTCGTAAACAGGTGCTGCCTTTGGCCACAAAACAGTTCAAAGAAAAGGTCGCCTGGAAAGAAGTCGGGGTCCTGCTTCCTCCTCGCTTTGTAGTTCTCGGGTCAAGACAAAATCTTTCTTTGGATTACAA
Organism: Nerophis lumbriciformis; assembly: GCF_033978685.3. Classification (NCBI taxonomy): domain Eukaryota; kingdom Metazoa; phylum Chordata; class Actinopteri; order Syngnathiformes; family Syngnathidae; genus Nerophis; species Nerophis lumbriciformis. Next base: position 50,041,234 of record NC_084550.2, on the reverse strand, counting down.
TACATGAAAGAAACAGAACACCTTCATGTTGCTTCCCATCCTACACAGTGGAGTTTTACAAGCCTTTTGATTGGGAGGATCAAAGACAGCTTTTGTCCTCTCGCCCGGGAACTCATGGCTTTGTCCTCTCGCCCGGGAACTCATGGCAACACAAAGTTTTGTGATAACTTAGATACAATTATTCTGACACACATTTTAAATGCAACACCATGCTAAGTTCACCTCTTTGTTGTAGAAAAACAAATTGATCAGACTTACACCCCTCACGTCTGTTGCTATCTGATGGTTTGTAGGCACTTGTGTCGCAAAGCCTGTTTCTTCTTTTCAAACAAACAAAGCTGTCCTCCATGAAGTAGTGGGCGCACACACAATGCAGGGTCATGCAGCTGGGGGCGGGTTAGTGACAGTATCATGCCCATGAGGAATGTCATGAAAACCCGGAACTTCAAAATGCTTCTCTTCTTAAAAGTGGAGCAACAAGTAAGCTACATGCAGGGGCGACACTTGGTTTGAAGAACAGGGGGAGGGGGGTCTTAGCCCCCAGGAGGCTCCCTTAATGCTTGTGCGCGATTAGAATTACACAACAATGCATCTAAATGGTTGAAAGTCGAAACAGGGAAATGTTGCACAGATGACAGCAGTGTATACAAACTTGCACAGAACTACAAAGTTGACCTGAAAACAGAGGAGGTTCTAGTTGAAATAAGCTTTCTTGCCTGGAAAACAGAGGCTGGATGTCCACCCAAAAATATGTTGTCTGTGCACAACCTCTTCGAATCAGAATTTTTGCAGTATTTGCAAGATTTTTTTGCTTAAAACTTGTTGTTACTGTATTAGAATTACACAGCAAACACTGAAGAAATCACAATGGTTGAAAAGCAACATTGTTGCAATTACTGCAAAGGTAATTTAAGGCATTTAGACCACATGTGTCAAATTCAAGGCCCTGGCAAGTCGGGATGGACGATATGGACTATCACAATAACCTGCCATTTATGGTGAAAACGATAAAAGTGAAGATAAAAAAATGCAGACAGAACTCCACCTTTTTGACTGAGTCTGTCAGTGCATCCAGTCTTCAGAGCCCCCAAAACATTACTCTAAAATAACACTAAGGCTATTAAACTATATCAACTAAGTTTAAGTAGCACACCTATAGCTGTAGTAGTGTGATTTGCTTATCATATGGTATGCAAGTTATTTTTCTGTCAGCAATATTACCGTATTTTCCGCATTAGAAGGCGCACCGGATTATAAGGCGCACCTTCAATGAATGGCCTATTTTAAAACTTTGTTCATATATAAGGCACACCGCATTATAAGGCGCATAGAATAGACGCTACAGTAGAGGCTGGGGTTACTTTATGCATCCTGTAGTTGCGAGACCTATTGTGGCTCAATATTGGTCCATATATAAGGCGCACCGGATTATAAAGTGCACTGTCAGTTTTTGAGAAAATTGGAGGTTTTTAGGTGCGCCTTATAGTGCGGAAAATACGGTATACACATTATTATTATGAGTTTTATATTACAAATCAGTCAGATAGTGTTATGATGCGACTTCAGTGTGAACTCTCCCGCGCTCCAGATCGAATAATGATGACGCTTATGATATATATTATCGATGTATATTATTCATCAAAATAGATGGAAACAAAATAAATAGTTAACAAATTAGCAGAAACAGGCGAAAATAACGTTTTAGGAACTCATATTAATCAATGTTCCACCACGGATCGCCAACACACTCTTCAGAGTAAACTTTAAGGCAAATGTCTCCAAAACTGCAGGAGACACCTTCTTTCATAATCTTCTCCGCGGTTCAGAAAATGTTGACTTTGATTGCACATCCATCCATCCATCCATCCATCCATCCATCTTCTTCCGCTTATCCGAGGTCGGGTCGCGGGGGCAGCAGCCTAAGCAGGGAAGCCCAGACTTCCCTCTCCCCAGCCACTTCGTCCAGCTCCTCCCGGGGGATCCCGAGGCGTTCCCAGGCCAGCCGGGAGACATAGTCTTCCCAACGTGTCCTGGGTCTTCCTCGTGGCCTCCTACCGGTCGGACATGCCCTAAACACCTCCTTATGGAGGCGCTCGGGTGGCATCCTGACCAGATGCCCGAACCACCTCATCTGGCTCCTCTCAATGTGGAGGAGCAGCGGCTTTACTTTGAGCTCCCCCCGGATGACAGAGCTTCTCACCCTATCTCTAAGGGAGAGCCCCGCCACCCGGCGGAGGAAACTCATTTCGGCCGCTTGTACCCGTGCTCTTGTCCTTTCGGTCATAACCCAAAGCTCATGACCATAAGTGAGGATGTAAATTGAGAGCTTTGCCTTCCGGCTCAGCTCCTTCTTCACCACAACGGATCGATACAGCGTCCGCATTGCTGAAGACGCCGCACCGATCCGCCTGTCGATCTCACGATCCACTCTTCCCTCACTCGTGAACAAGACTCCGAGGTACTTGAACTCCTCCACTTGGGGCAGGATCTCCTCCCCAACCCGGAGATGGCACTCCACCCTTTTCCGGGCGAGAACCATGGACTCGGACTTGGAGGTGCTGATTCTCATCCCAGTCGCTTCACACTCAGCTGCGAACCGATCCAGTGAGAGCTGAAGATCCTGGCCAGATGAAGCCATCAGGACCAAATCATCTGCAAAAAGCAGAGACCTAATCCTGCAGCCACCAAACCGGATCCCCTCAACGCCTTGACTGCGCCTAGAAATTCTGTCCATAAAAGTTATGAACAGAATCGGTGACAAAGGGCAGCCTTGGCGGAGTCCAACCCTCACCGGAAACGTGTCCGACTTACTGCCAGCAATGCGAACCAAGCTCTGACACTGATCATACAGGGAGCGGACCGCCACAATCAGACAGTCCGAAACCCCATACTCTCTGAGCACTCCCCACAGGACTTCCCGAGGGACACGGTCGAATGCCTTCTCCAAGTCCACAAAGCACATGTAGACTGGTTGGGCAAACTCCCATGCACCCTCAAGGACCCTGCCGAGAGTATAGAGCTGGTCCACAGTTCCACGACCAGGACGAAAACCACACTGTTCCTCCTGAATCCGAGGTTCGACTATCCGGCGTAGCCTCCTCTCCAGTACACCTGAATAGACCTTACCGGGAAGGCTGATGAGTGTGATCCCACGATAGTTAGAACACACCCTCCGGTTCCCCTTTTTAAAGAGAGGAACCACCACCCCGGTCTGCCAATCCAGAGGTACTTCCCCCGATGTCCACGCGATGCTGCAGAGTCTTGTCAACCAAGACAGCCCTACAGCATCCAGAGCCTTAAGGAACTCCGGGCGGATCTCATCCACCCCCGGGGCCTTGCCACCGAGGAGCTTTTTAACTACCTCAGCAACCTCAGCCCCAGAAATAGGAGAGCCCACCACAGATTCCCCAGGCACTGCTTCCTCATAGGAAGACGTGTTGGTGGGATTGAGGAGGTCTTCGAAGTATTCCCTCCACCGATCCACAACTTCCGCAGTCGAGGTCAGCAGAACACCATCCGCACCATACACGGTGTTGGTAGTGCACTGCTTCCCCTTCCTGAGGCGGCGGATGGTGGTCCAGAATCGCTTCGAAGCCGTCCGGAAGTCGTTTTCCATGGCTTCCCCGAACTCCTCCCATGTCCGAGTTTTTGCCTCCGCGACCGCTGAAGCCGCACACCGCTTGGCCTGTCGGTACCTGTCCGCTGCCTCAGGAGTCCCATGAGCCAAAAGAACCCGATAGGACTCCTTCTTCAGCTTGACGGCATCCCTCACCGCCGGTGTCCACCAACGGGTTCTAGGATTACCGCCACGACAGGCACCAACTACCTTGCGGCCACAGCTCCAATCAGCCGCCTCGACAATAGAGGTGCGGAACATGGTCCACTCGGACTCAATGTCCAGCACCTCCCTCGTGACATGTTCAAAGTTCTTCCGGAGGTGGGAATTGAAACTCTCTCTGACAGGAGACTCTGCCAGACGTTCCCAGCAAACCCTCACAATGCGTTTGGGCCTGCCAGGTCTGTCTGGCATCCTCCCCCACCATCGCAGCCAACTCACCACCAGGTGGTGATCGGTAGAAAGCTCCGCCCCTCTCTTCACCCGAGTGTCCAAAACATGAGGCCGCAAATCCGATGACACAACTACAAAGTCGATCATAGAACTGCGGCCTAGGGTGTCCTGGTGCCAAGTGCACATATGGACACCCTTATGCTTGAACATGGTGTTCGTTATGGACAATCCGTGACGGGCACAAAAGTCCAATAACAAAACACCACTTGGGTTCAGATCCGGGCGGCCATTCTTCCCAATCACGCCTCTCCAGGTTTCACTGTCGTTGCCAATATGAGCGTTGAAGTCCCCCAGTAGAACGAGGGAATCACCCGGGGTAGCACTCTCAAGTACTCCCTCGAGTGAATCCAAAAAGGGTGGGTTCTCTGAGCTGCTGTTTGGCGCGTAAGCGCAAACAACAGTCAGGACCCGTCCCCCCACCCGAAGGCGGAGGGAAGCTACCCTCTCGTCCACCGGGTTGAACTCCAACATGCAGGCTCTGAGCCGGGGGGCAACAAGAATTGCCACCCCAGCCCGTCGCCTCTCACTGCTGGCAACGCCAGAGTGGAAGAGAGTCCAGCCCCTCTCGAGAGAACTGGTTCCAGAGCCCTTGCTGTGCGTCGAGGTGAGTCCGACTATATCCAACCGGAACTTCTCTACCTCGCGCACTAGCTCAGGCTCCTTCCCCCCCAGCGAGGTGACGTTCCACGTCCCAAGAGCTAACTTCTGTAGCCGAGGATCGGACCGCCAAGTGCCCTGCCTTCGGCTACCGCCCAGCTCACATTGCACCCGACCTCTATGGCCCCTGCTATGGGTGGTGAGCCCATTGGAGGGGGGACCCACGTTGCCTCTTCGGGCTGTGCCCGGCCGGGCCCCATGGGGACAGGCCCGGCCACCAGGCGCTCGCCATCGTGCCCCAACTCCGGGCCTGGCTCCGGAGGGGGGCCCCGGTGACCCGCGTCCGGGCGAGGGAAATCTGAGTCTTGGTTCTTGCATTTCCATAGAAGTCTTCGAGCTGCTCTTTGTCTGATCCCTCACCTAGGACCTGTTTGTCTTGGGAGACCCTACCAGGGGGCATGGAAGCCCCCGGACAACATAGCTCCTAGGATCATTGGGACACGCAAACTCCTCTACCACGTTAAGGTGGCAGCTCAGAGATTGCACATAATCCTTTAAATTGCAACAACCGCACAAGTACTGAGACAGCTAAAACTGAGGCATGTTTACTTCGTGTTTACTTCGAGTTTACTTCCGTAAACACTGCAGGACTTGCGACTGCGGTCTGGCTCGACCTTGCTACGACAACAGTGAAAACGTGGACTGGACCTTCAGTATTGTAATGTGGGCGTTACTGGTGGAACGGATTGGATTGGATAATAAGCGCGGACAAAGGCTCTTCAAATGATTTATAATTAGAGATGTCCGATAATGGCTTTTTTGCCGATATTAGATATTCAGATATTGCCCAACTCTTAATTACCGATTCTGATATCAACCGATACCGATATATACAGTCGTGGAATTAACACATTATTATGCCTAATTTTGTTGTGATGCCCCGCTAGATGCATTAAACAATGTAACAAGGTTTTCCAAAATAAATCAACTCAAGTTATGGAAAAAAATGCCAACATGGCACTGCCATATTTATTATTGAAGTCACAAAGTGCTTTTTTTTTTTAACATGCCTCAAAACAGCAGTTTAGAATTTGGGACATGCTCTCCCTGAGAGAGTATGAGGAGGTTGAGGTGGGCGTGCTTGAGGGGGGGGGGGGGTAGGAGGTAGCGGGGGGTGTATATTGTAGCGTCCTGGAAGAGTTAGTGCTGCAAGGGGTTCTGGGTATTTGTTCTGTTGTGTTTATGTTGTGTTACGGTGCAGATGTTCTCCCGAAAAGGGGTTTGTCATTCTTGTTTGGTGTTCATTCTTGTTTGGTGTGGGTTCACAGTGTGGCGCATATTTGTAACAGTGTTAAAGTTGTTTATACAGCCACCCTCAGTGTGACCTGTATGGCTGTTGACCAAGTATGCATTCACTTGTGTGTGTGAAAAGCCGTAGATATTATGTGACTGGGCCGGCACACAAAGGAAGTGCCTTTAAGGTTTATTGGCGCTCTGTACTTCTCCCTACGTCTGTGTACACAGCGGCGTTTTAAAAAGTCATACATTTTACTTTTTGAAACTGATACAGATAATTTTGAAACCGATACCAATAATTTCCAATATTACATTTTAAAGCATTTATCTGCCGATGATATCGGCAGTCCGATATTATCGGACATCCCTATTTATAATCACAGTGAATAATGACAGGTTATATTATTATTTAAACTTATTTAAACTCCTGCATATTTATGTTATATTTTTCTGCAATTTTTTGTAAAAAAAAAAAAAAAAGAATAAAATGGCAATAAATTGGCAATAAATTATTCAGGGGGGCTTAAGAACATTTTATGGGGGCTTCAGCCCCCCTAAAATAAATAGACAGAGGGACGCCAATAGCTACATGATATATTTTTTCTCATGTTTCTCATAAACAGGCTCTAGTAAAACATATAACTGATAGAACACCATTAAATAATACATTTTGCATAATAAAGGACCTTTAAGAAGGTCACAATAAATGATCAACTTGGAATGTTTTGACTAAATTGCTGACTTTTGAGTATTGGCAGCCTGGGAATGTGCAGGAGCTGCTTGTCAGGACTGTCAGCAGCTGGTATCCCATCATGCTTTGTCCTTCTCCTTGCACTTGCACGGTACATCACCTCCTCCTCATCCTCCCCCGCCTCCCTGCTGTGCTTTTGTTTTGTTGCCCGGCGCTGATGTCACGTTAAGTTGTGCGCTGTGCTCTGCTCCTTTGTTTCGTAAGGAGTGGCAGGTCGCAGTCGACCTGCCACCACCACAATATTGGGGTATAGGAAGTAGGCGAGCTCTAGTCAAGCATCCTCCTTGGAACTTTTCTTCTAAACCGAGGGTGGCAAACCCGTTCTCAATGAGGGCCACATCGCAGTTATGGCTGCCCTGAGAGGGCCGCTTGTAAAAGTGAGTAATAAATGAATATACATGTATAAGGATTCACCCCAAAACCAGTGAAGTTGGCACGTTGCGTAAATCGTAAATAAAAACAGAATACAATGATTTGCAAATCCTTTTCAACCTATATTCAATTGAATAGACTGCAAAGACAAGACACTTAACTTTTGAAGTGGAAAACTGTTATTTTTGCAAATATTAGCTCATTTGGAATTGGATGCCTGTAACATGTTTCAAAAAAGCTGGCACAGGTGGCAAAAAAACCTGAGAAAGTTGAGGAATGCTCATCAAACACTTCTCTGGAACATCCCACGGGTTAACAGGCTAATTGGGAACAGGTGGGTGCCATGATTGGGTATAAAAGCAGCTTCCATGAAATGCTCAGTCATTCACAAACAAGGATGGGTCGAGGGTCACCACGTTGTGAACAAATGTGTGAGCAAATTGTGGAACAGTTTAAGAACAAAATTTCTCAACTAGCTATTGTAAGGAATTTAGGAATTTCACCATCTAAGGTCTGTAATGTCATCAAAATGTTCAGAGAATGTGGACAATTCACTCACTGCACGTACCATTGAATGCCCGTGACCTTGGATTCCTCAGGCGGTACTGCATTAAAAACCGACATCAGTGTGTAAAGGATATCACCAGATGGGCTCAGGAACACTTCAGAAAACCAATGTCAGTAACTACAGTTCGTCGCTACATCTGTAAGTACAAGTTAAAACTCTACTATGCAAAGCCAAAGCCATTTATCGACAACACCCAGAAACGCCGCCAGCTTCGCAGGGCCGGAGCTCATCTAAGATGGACTGATGCAAAATGTAAAAGCGTTCTGTGGTCTGACGAGTCCACATTTGAAATTGTTTTTGGAAACTGTGGACGGTGGCGTATTAGTGCCCAAGGCATGGGTAACTTACACATCTGTGAAGGCACCATTTGTGCTGAAAGGTACATACAGGTTTTGGAGCAACATATGTTGCCATCCAAGCAACGTTATCATAGACGCCCCTGCTTATTTCAGCAAGACAATGCCAAGCCACGTGTTACAAAAACATGGCTTTATAGTAAAAGAGTACGGGTACTAGCCTGACCTGCTTGTAGTCCAGACCTGTCTCCCATTGAAAATGTGTGGCGCTATATGAAGCCTAAAATACCAAAATGAAGACCGCGGACTGTTGAACAACTTAAGCTGTACATCAAGCAAGAATGGGAAATAATTCCACCTGAAAAGCTTCAAAAATTGGTCTCTTCAGTTCCCAAACGTTTACTGAGTGTTGTTAAAAGGAAAGGCCATGTAAGACAGTGGTAAAAATGCCCTTGTGCCAACTTTTTTGCAATGTGATTATATATATATATATATATATATATATATATATATATATACATGTATTTTATTTTTTATTTTATTTTTTTATTTTTATTTTTTTTACATACTCCGTTAAAAAAAACAACAACTGTAGACTGGCAGCCCAGTTGCCATAATTTCACCCTATAATTTATGGTGTTTTTTAATAGAATATTACTGTAAATGGAAAAATGGTACGACTGTTTTATTTTACGGTAAAATTCTGTTGACAGCGCGGCCAGTTTTTTACCGTAAAATCTATGGTTAATGTTGTTTTTATTTACTATGTATGACTGTAAATAGAAAAACAGTACCACTGTTTTTTACGGTAAAATTCTGCTGACTGAGCAGGCCAGGTTTTTTTTTTTTTTGATGATTGTTGTAGTAATTACTGTAAATGGGGAAAAACTGATCCACTGTTTTTTTAACAGTATATAATATAGTTTTTTTTAACCGTAAAATCTATTGTCATTTTTACAATGTACAATTTAATGGATAACTTGCTTTAAAATCATAAGTCAATCAGATACTAATTTCACAAAAAGTTATATATTGGTTACATTATTAAGTAACACAAAACTACTAGTTCGTTATTATTACAGATTACTGCTCATACAAACATAAGTAACATTACATCATTAACACTAACAACATTATTATTACAGATTCATACATTAGTCAAGCAGATAGTTGAGTATTTATTTTTAGTTTAAAAAACGTTTTGTGTAAAATATTTCTTACATTATTAGTTAATATTGTATACAAATATTTGCAATTGCTTGCAGAACACGTGAGTCGAATACGGAACAAATAAATACATTTACTAAGAAAGGACCAAGTACTTTATTGACCCATATTTTTTCCAGGCCACGTAAAGTGATGTGGCAGGCAAGATTTGGCCCGTGGCTTTCAATTTGACACCTGTGTTCTAAACAAACCAGCCAGTTCACCAACCAGACTAACAGGCCCTCAAATCTATCTCTCTGCCTATTTGCTCTCAACTGTTACGAGGGATGGCTCTCTTTTGTGCACACAACAGGGAGAGGCTCTCAAACGTGTCAGGGCCGGTGACGCACTGACAGCACAACATTTTCAACCTGCGAGCGGAATTGTTTTTGATTTTTTTTAAGGCAACACCCCTCCTTTTGTAGTGTCAGTTGAGGTGAATGGTACAAGATACATATTGGGATACATCAGTGATTCATTTGCTAGAAGTCATGTTATTATTTGTATAGGTAACATCTTCTTCAGTTACTCAACGCATTAGTCCGTGAAGTCCAGCACAATACGCTTTAAAGGAGAACTGCACTTTTCTTTTTGCTAATTATTCACCATCTTTATGTGAGACAAAAACGTGTCTTTATTTTTTATGCATGCTATATCATAAATAAACGCTAGCAAGAGGCGGCTAACAACTTCGATCAACATTTATGATAACATGTAATATTCACCTAATTTTGTTCATTACGGTGGCACATTGATTATCAGATAGTTCACTATTTCCTTAAACAACTACAACTACCACTACACATTACAGTTTTGATGATTGTTGTAGTGTATTACTGTAAATGGGAAAAACAAATGAAAGCCAACAAACATAACAAAACATCACTTACTGTACAAGGTCCGCTGTCATTAGGATGCCGACTGCTGAGCGATTGTCATCACGGCGCCGCTACAAGTAGTTTGTCTGCGTTAGCGCTTATCATAACAATATCACTAATACTTGGTTAATAGTCAAGTCACTAAATGTAAATGTTGGCACTTTTTTAATTGTTTTTTTATTGGAATCGTGGAGCTCCCATTGGCTTTACTGTAAGCGGACCTTTATTTACATTTATTCAATATTTAGAATGCTTTAAAACATAATCCTTCCATTGTCATGTCTTTCATAATGATTGTGAACGATAGGCAACATTTTAAAAAAGTGCAGTTTTCCTTTAAAAGGGGTCATCACAGAAGTAAAGTAGGAGTTGAACTTTCACATATTCTTAATAACAATTATAATAATAATTTTTAATTTATATAATTTATATTATAATAATATGTACTCATATATGCATAGGCTTTATATATATATATATATATATATATATATATATATATATATATATATATATATATATATATATATATATATGTATATATCCATCCATCTTCTTCCGCTTATCCGAGGTCGGGTCGCGGGGGCAGCAGCCTAAGCAGGTAAGCCCAGACTTCCCTCTCCCCAGCCACTTCGTCCAGCTCTTCCCGGGCGATCCCAAGGCGTTCCCAGGCCAGCCGGGAGACATAGTCTTCCCAACGTGTCCTGGGAAGACTATATATATATATATATATATATATATATATATATATATATATATATATATATATATATATATATATATATATATATATATATATATATATATATATATATATATATATATATATGTATATATATATATATATATATATGTATATATATATATATATATATATATATATATATATATATATGTATAAATATAAATATATATATATATATATATATATATATATATATATATATAAATATATATATATATATATGTATATATATATATATATATATATATATATATATATATATATTAGGGCTGCAACTAACGATTAATTTGATAATCAATTAATCTGTCAATTATTACTTCGATTAATCGATTAATAATCGGATAAAAGAGACAAACTACATTTCTATCCAATCCAGTATTTTATTGGGGGAAAAAACAGCATACTGGCACCATACTTATTTTGATTATTGTTTCTCAGCTGTTTGTAAATGTTGCAGTTTATAAATAAAGTTTTATTAAAAAAAATAATAATAATAATAATTTTAATTAAAAAAAAAAAAAAAAAAAGCCTCTGCGCATGCGCATAGCATAGATCCAACGAATCGATGACTAAATTAATTGGCAACTACTTTTATAATCGATTTTAATCGATTTAATCGATTAATTGTTGCAGCCCTAATATATATATATATATATATATATCCATCCATCCATTTTCTACCGCTTATTCCCTTTGGGGTCGCGGGGGGCGCTGGAGCCTATCTCAGCTACAATCGGGCGGAAGGCGGGGTACACCCTGGACAAGTCGCCACCTTATAAATGGTAAATGGGTTATACTTGTATAGCGCTTTTCTACCTTCAAGGTACTCAATGCGCTTTGACACTATTTCCACATTCACCCATTCACACACACATTCACACACTGATGGCGGGAGCTGCCATGCAAGGTCCTAACCACCACCCATCAGGAGCAAGGGTGAAGTGTCTTGCTCAAAGACACAACGGACGTGACTAGGTTGGTAGAAGGTGGGGATTGAACCAGGAACCCCCAGGTTACTGGCAAGGCCACTCCCTCAACTGCGCCACGCTTTCGGGCCCCGGAAATATCATTTAAGCCCAATGCAGCCCCCCCAGTCAAAAATGCCCTAAAATGTATAAAGAAGTGAAATAGTCTTCAATACATATAATTGAAGACTATTTAAACACAGCTGACTTTGCTGTATTCATTCCTCTCATCAACTTTTATCACCAATGTTGACCTATAATAGCCATTTTGTACTGAATAGCCTGGACAGATTTTTTTAAAACCTTGCCATGACGTTTCAAATTAAATCTGAACATATGGTGAACCGAAGTTATTGACAGGCAACGTTAATCGGAGGTTGTGAAAAGCTTTGTATAAAACAAGAATATTGTTAAGAATCATTTTTAATATCAGTTTCCTTAGATAGGAACATGACAAAGCACATGGAGTGTGAGAGAAGGTTCAGATATGTTGCTTACTCCAATTCTGTGTGTTTACTGAGAGAGAAATAAAACATTCCCTCCTTTATTTACATGGTTTGTTCAAACAGCACACAGTTTGCCAAGCTCTTGGCTCATGGGGGTATCAGTTAACTCAACCTGACTTATCTTGTTGCAGTGCACTAAATCAGACAAATAATGCCAGGCCGACGTCTCTGTTCTAGTATACAACACTCGCTGAGTGCTTTCAACTCCTTCGGTTAGTGGAAATTACTAGTCGGAGCTTGCTTGCCTCCCAGATGGACGCCTGGTGAAATGTGAGATGTTGCACTTTGCCGTCTAAACTTCACTGGGGGCCAGCAGCCTCTTTGACGGAGCGTTCGTGTCTGTGTGTGCGATGGGGGTAAGTTAGGGATGGGCAGGGTGTGTTTGAGTGCCTCTTGCCCTCGGGCCCATGGAATCAGCCCCGTGTCACATGACTGAGACGCTCAACATGGCAGACAATGGAGGGAAGCATCCAGAAGATGAGCAGCTAAAAGAACATCCATATGTTACTCATCTTTCCTGTCTGCTTTGTAAAGGCATGTTTGACTTCCAAGCTGTTTTTTAAACTGAGGTTTGACGTGTGTGGAGAATAAGGTGTTGATGGCTTTTAACCACATTTCTTTGATTGCTAAGGAAGAAAACAATCAGTAGACAATGTATATAGTGGTTAGAGTGTCCGCCCTGAGATCGGTAGGTTGTGAGTTCAAAACCCCGGCCGAGTCATACCAAAGACTATAAAAATGGGACCCATTACCTCCCTGCTTGGCACTCAGCATCAAGGGTTGGAATTGGGGGTTAAATCACCAAAAATGATTCCCGGGCGCTGCCACCGCTGATGGCCACTGCTCCCCTCACCTCCCAGGGGGTGATCAAGGGTGATGGGTCAAATGCAGAGAATAATTTTGCCACACCTAGTGTGTGTGTGACAATCATTGGTACTTTAACATTAACTTTAATCTATTGTCATATTGTGGATTCGGCAATATCATTTTGTAATTTTATAGCTGCTGGATGACTAAAACAAATGAATGCATTATGCATTTTCTTGTATTTGGTCACATTTCAGGGCATGCTCGCAGTTAGTAAATCCTCCATTCATCAATTTTCTACCGCTTGTCCCTTTTGGGGTCGCGGGGGTTCGCTGGAGCCCATCTCAGCTGCATTCGGGCGGAAGGCGGTGTACACCCTGGACAAGTCGCCACATCATCGCAGGCCCAACACAGATAGATAGACAACATTCACACTCACATTCACACACTCAGGCCAATTTAGTGTTGCCAATCAACATATTCCCAGGTGCATGTCTTTGGGGGTGGGAGGAAGCCGGACTACCCGGAGGGAACCCACGCAGTCACAGGGAGAACATGCAAACTCCACACAGAAAGATCCCGAGCGCAGGATCGAACCCAAGACCTTCGTATTGTGAGGCAGATGCACTAACCCCTCTCCTCCACCGTGCTGCCCGTTAGTAAATCAGTGAAGTTCATTATATTTATATAGCGCTTTTCTCAAGAGACTCAAAGCAATTTACATAGTGAAACCAGTAAACCATTTGAACCCGTGTGGGTGGCACTGTGAGCAGGTGGGTTAAGTGTCTTGCCCATGGACACAGTGGCAGAGACTAGGACGGGGGTCAGCAATCCGCATGCGGCTCCTTACTGCCGCACTATTGGCTCCTTTGAGTATTTTAAAAAAAGATTGAAAATGGAAAAAGATGGAGAGAAAAATATTGTTTTTGTTTTAGTATGTTTTTTGTTTGAGGAGAAACATGACAAAACCTTCCCAATTCTTAGAAAGCGCACTGTTTGATATTTTTGTGTGTATGCTTCACTGATGAGAGTATTTGGTGAACATCGTTGTGTCCTACTAATTTCGGCGGTTCTTGAACTCACCATAGTTTGGAATGTGACGCAAACGTTTGTTTACGTGTAAAACCTTCCACTCCTTCTTTGTCTCATTTTGTCCACCAAACATTTTATACTGTGCCTGAATGCACAATGGTGCGCTTTGTTGATGTTATTGACTTGTTGGAGTGCTAATCAGGCATATTTGGTCAGTGCATGACTGCAAGCTAATCAATGCTAACATGCTATTTAGGCTAGCGGTATGTACATATTGCATCATTATGCCTCATTTGTTGGTATATTTGAAATTATTTAATATCCTTTACTTGTATCCTCTTTGTATATAATTTATATTTACAGGTGTCATGACACATTATCCGTATGTAATATTGGCTGCATTTCAAATAGTTGTTTGTGTGCCATGTTGTTCCAGACCACAGCAAACATTACCTAGCTTGCCAAAGATTGTAATACATCTATTAAAAGAAAACAGCCTGCCGTTTCCTTTAAATTGGGCACACCAAATATGCCTTTGGCCATTAAAAGCCAGTAATTTCCAGGAGTTTTTTCACCTTCTGAGTAGCCTCCGATTTACTAATGGTTTCTAATGTTGTAAAAATGTGTAGAATAAATATTACATTTCAACATTTCTGTCAACGAAAATTTGCTTCAGCCTGCGACACATAATAATTTAGATAGTAGGCTCTAATAGCCAGAGGTGGGTAGAGTAGCCAGAAATTGTACTCAAGTAAGAGTACTGTTACTTTAGAGATTTATTACTCAAGTAAAAGTAAGGAGTAGTCACCCAAATATTTACTTGAGTAAAAGTAAAAAGTATGTTGTAAAAAAACTACTCAAGTACTGAGTAACTGATGAGTAACATATACACACATATATATATACACACACACATATATACATATTAAAGTTAAAAAGTTAAAGTACCAATGATTGTCACACACACACTAGGTGTGGCGAAATTATTCTCTGTATTTGACCCATCACCCTTGATCACCCCCTGGGAGGTGAGGGGAGCAGTGGGCAGCAGCAGTGGCCGCGCCCGGGAATCATTTTGGTGATTTATATATATACACACACACACACACACACACACACACACACACACACACACACACACACACACACATATATATATATATATATATATATATATATATATATATATACACACACACACACACACACACACACACACACACACACACACACACACACACACACACACACACATATATATATATATATATATATATATATATATATATATACAGTATATAATTTATATTTTTTTTTTTTGCCATTTTTGTTTACATGTTAAAGGTGTTTTAATGAATATACATGCATGTTTAACACATATAGATTCCTTTCTTTCATGAAGACAAGAATATAAGTTGGTGTATTACCTGATTCTGATGACTTGCATTGATTGGAATCAGACAGTAGTGATGACAAACGTCCACGTTTTCAAATGGAGGAGAAAAAAAGTTCCTCCTTTCTGTCTAATACCACATGAAAGTGGTTGGTTTTTGGCATCTTATATGTCCAGCTTCCATATTCGTTTTTATACACTTTACAAGAAATACATTGGCGGCAAACTCCGTAGCTTGCTAGCTTGTTTGCGCAGGCTTTCGGAGACTCTTATTTTGAAAGCGCAGGCGCGATGGAGCAGCACTTTTATTGTGAAGACAGGAACTGTGCAGTCAGTCTTTAGGCTTTTGACGGCGGTTGAAATAAAAAATTGTCTTTTTTCCTTCACACTTTTGATTGATTGATTGGAACTTTTATTAGTAGTTTGCACAGTACCGTACATATTCCGTACAATTGACCACTAAATGGTAACACCCCAATAAGTTTTTCAACTTGTTTAAGTCAGGTCATGTGACCCCTGGCTCTGTTTGATTGGTCCAACGTCACCAGTGACTGCATCTGATTGGTGGAACGGAGTGAACGTCACCAGTGACTGTATTTGTTGAAACGCAGGCACTATGAAGGTCTGTCTGACAGACCAAAACAAACAAAGCGTGCATTAACAGATCGATAAAAATTAGTAGCGAGTAGCGAGCTGAATGTAGATAAAAGTAGCGGAGTAAAAGTAGCGTTTCTTCTCTATAAATATACTCAAGTAAAAGTAAAAGTATGTTGCATTAAAACTACTCTTAGAAGTACAATTTATCCCAAAAGTTACTCAAGTAGATGTAACGGAGTAAATGTAGCGCGTTACTACCCACCTCTGCTAATAGCTAATATAGACACATCATGTGTTGCCTTCATTATAACACTTATATACAACTTTTTATTTTGTGCGGCTCCAGACAGATTTGTTTTTTGTATTTTTGGTCCAATATGGCTCTGTCAACGTTTTGGGTTGCCGAACCCTGGACTCAGATGTCGGAAGTGGGGATCGAACTTGAACCCTCAAGTTGCTGGCACGGCCGCTCTACCAACCGAGCCACGGCGCCCCAGCATCTTCCATGAGTGCAACTTCAGCGTCCTATAAAAAATGGGTCCCATTGTTTATGCATTGCAGGATCGCTTTAAAAATGCCCATAAAAAGTGGTACATATCTGCTGCATGTTTGAAAACATAGCAAAATGCCACATGTTGACATGAATGTGCAGTAAATGAGTGTCTCAATGGTGAAAGCTGCATTGTAGACACACTAATTTAAAAAGGACGGTTTGCAGCAGTTATCACACATAACACGGCCACTATCGCTGCACGCAGTTTTATATTTTGAACACGCTGTTTAGCGCGTGGTATTTGCATCTTGGTTATTAGTTATTATGTGTTTGTTATTTCTATTTCACAAAGTGAACTTAATTGGCAATAGCAATGTTAAGCAGTTTTAGGCAGTTAAAAGTACATATTTGAAAACACCTGCTGTAACTTTAAGACTAAAGTTGGCTTTAATTTTTCAAGATCAACCCTGAGATTTTGTATGAACTGCTATAAACTCAGGCCGCAGCTATCGATAATTTTAGTAATTGAGTAGTCCATCCAATTAGATTGTTTGATTAATCGAATAAAACACTTTATATCTTCAATGCATATTTCAGGGAAAATAGTTCAAATAAACAAAACATTTTCAACTTGCCATAACCTTTTTTTTTTTTTTTTATCTAATAAATGGACATCATCACATTTAACGTGTGCAATGATGTTTTTTTTGCTGTTCACACACAAAGCATGTGACTCACACACCACCGCTCTCATGTGTGCTCTACTGCAGTGTTTTTCAACCACTGTGCCGTGGCACACTAGTGTGCCGTGGGAGATTGTCATTTCCCCTAATTGGGTTAAAAATATTTTTTGCAAACCAGTAATTATAAACCGGAAATAATATGCTGTTGTGTGTCTGTGCTGTCTAGAGCGCGGCAGAGTAACCGTGTAATACTCTTCCATATCAGTAGGTGGCAGCAGGTAGCTAAATGCTTTGTAGAAGTCAGGAATATGGTTTGTTGTGATCACAATATACAGACGACAGCGGGAGGCAGGGTGCTGGTAAAAAGGTATCTAATGCTTAAACCAAAAATAAACAAAAGGCGAGTGCTGCTAAGAAAAGGCATTGAAGCTTAGGAATGGCTATGCAAAACGAAACTAAAACTGCACTGGCTGCAAAGTAAACAATAACAGAATGCTGGACGACAGCAAAGACTTACAGCGTGTGGAGCAGCAGACGGCGTCCACAAAGTACATTCGTACATGACGTGACAATCAACAACAAAATAGGAGCGCAAGACAAGAACACACTACACACAGGAAAACACCAAAAAACTCTAAATAAGTCACGGCGTGATGTGACAGGTGGTGACAGTGATGCATGGTTGGTTATGGTTTGAATCTATATCCAACAATTGCGAGAACGACTTTTTACTGTCAATATCGGCTGCTGAGTTTCATTTTTTAATGTTTTCTGCGAGTGGTGTGCCTCTGCATTTTTTCAATGAAAAAAATGTGCCTTGGCTCAAAAAAGGTTAAAAACCACTGCTCTACTGCACTGGCAGTGTTTGCGGTTTAAGTTTATAAACACTACTCCTTTAATTAGAGCATTTTACCGCGTAACAAATGACATTGTCATGATGTCATTGACATTTGGAGCTATCGCTTCTTATCGGTGTACAGAGGAGTGATGAGGAGTCTGCAGGAGATAAGCCTTGATACTATCAGCACACAAGACGCTTATTCATTGATAAACAGGTCAGTGGTCGTTTGCAGAGTGCTCACACAGTCATTCTACTCAAACATTAACTTTGCATTTTCCATCCTGTGCTTTTCACATGCAGCTCCACCGTACAAGAAACTGCACATTTTTGGAATGTTGCCTTTCATTCACAATCCTTATGTAAGACAAGCACATATGTTTTTCTTTTTTTTATGCATTCTAACTCGTAAATAAACACTAGCAAAAGTCAGCAAACAATGGAGCCAATGGGATTCGCTCTATTCTGCCTATAAAAGCACTCTAAAAACAAGCCTCCATCATCGTTTTATATACATACAGTGCGTATGTAATGTAGTAACAGGCACATTCATGATAACATGTAATATTTACGTATTTTACAAATTTTGATCATACGGCAGCGTATTAATTTTTCAGATGCATCACAATGTTAGCCTCTTTTCTTCAACAACCACAACTCCTACTAATAATGGCAGACTTCATGAGAGATATCAAAGACTACTTTGGGACAAATGATGACCCAAAACCTTATATTTTTGAGGCTGAATATAAAGAGGATGAGCTACAAGTTTTAGAAGCTGTGTGTTAAACAGTTTTGCTTTAGTGAAACACTGTCATGTACGGGTTTTGCCAAGTGTCGAACAAGATATACAAAACCCAAAACCAGTGAAGTTGGCACGTTGTGTAATTCGTAAATAAAAACAGAATACAATGATTTGAAAATCCTTTTCAACTTATATTCAATTGAATAGACTGCAAAGACAAGATATTTAATGTTCAAACTGAGAAACTAAATTGTTTTTTGCAAATAATCATTAACTTAGAATTTAATCGCAGCAACACATTGCAAAAAAGTTGGCACAGGGGCATTTTTACTACTGTGTTACATGGCCTTTCCTTTTAACTACTCTCTGAAAACATTGGGGAACTGAGGAGACCAATTTCTGAAGCTTTTCAGGTGGAATTATTTCCCATTCTTGCTTGATGTACAACTTAAGTTGTTCAACAGTCCGGGGTCTCCGTTGTCGTATCGTTGCTTGGATGGCAACATATGTTGCTCCAAAACCTGTATGTACCTTTCAGCATTAATGGCGCCTTCACAGATGTGTAAGTTACCCATGCCTTGGGCACTAATACACCCCCATACCATCACAGATGCTGGCTTTTCAACTTTGCGCCTATAACAATCCGGATGGTTCTTTTCCTCTTTGTTCTGGAGGACACAACGTCCACAGTTTCCAAAAACAATTTGAAATGTGGACTTGTCAGACCACAGAACACTTTACCACTTTGCATCAGTCCATCTTAGATGAGCTCGGGCCCAGGGAAGCCGCCGGCGTTTCTGGGTGTTGTTGATAAATGGCTCTCGCTTTGCATAGTAGAGTTTCAACTTGCACTTACAGATGTAGCGATGAACTGTAGTTACTGACAATGGTTTTCTGAAGTGTTCCTGAGCCCATGTGGTGATATCCTTTACACACGGATGTTGCTTTTTGATGCAGTACCGCCTGAGGGATCGAAGGTCCGTAATATCATTGCTTACGTGCAGGGATTTCTCCAGATTCTCTGAACCTTTTTATGATATTACAGACCGTAGATGGTGAAACCCCTAAATTATTTTCAATAGCTCGTTGAGAAATGTTGTTCTTAAACTGTTCGACAATTTGCTCACGCATTTGTTCACAAAGTGGTGACCCTCGCCCCATCCTTGTTTGTGAATGACTGAGCATTTCATGGAAGCTGCTTTTATACCCAATCATGGAACCTGTTCCCAATTAGCCTGTTCACCTGTGGGATGTTCCAAATAAGTGTTTGATGAGCATTCCTCAACGTTCTCAGTCTTTTTTGCCTCCTCTGCCAGCTTTGAAACATGTTGCAGGCATCAAATTCCAAAGGAGCTAATATTTGCAAAAAAATAGCAACGTTTTCCAGTTCAAACATTAAGTATCTTGTCTTTGCAGTCTATTCAATTGAATATAGGTTGAAAAGGATTTGCAAATCTTTGTATTCTGTTTTTATTTACCATTTACACAACGTGCCAACTTCACTGGTTTTGGGTTTTTTAGAAACTATGAACATAGTAAAACAATCACTTACTGTACAATGTCTGGTGCCGCAAACAAACATATTTTCGTGTCTTTCTTGCCATCCCCGGGTATAAGTTGAACCAACATCTCGGTTTATGGCCACAACCTTTTACTATCCAAGTGGTTGGCATGATTTACAATCTAGAATGAACTTTCACCAACTCAGAGGCGATGCAGCAGCTTAGTATGTCAATATAGCTGCACAATCTGGTTAGCTCGCTGTGATCACAGCACCCTTAAAATGTGTTTGTCTGCGTTAGCGCTTATAATAACAATACCACAAATACTTTGTTAATATTCAGGTCACGATATGTGAATAGATTATTGTTTTTTTGTTTTTTTTTATAAATGTTTTTATTAAATTTGACAGGTATTACAATATACAATAGAACAGTAGTCACATTTTCCCCTTTTTTTCCCACCCAACACATACCCCATACCATACTTGCCAACCTTGAGACCTCCAATTTCGGGAGGTGGGGGGTGGGGGTGGGGGTTGGGGGCGTGGTCGGGGTGGGGCGGGGGCGTGGTTGGGGACGGGGCTAAGAGGGGAGGAATATATTTACAGCTAGAATTCACCAAGTCAAGTATTTCATATATATATATATATATATATATATATATATATATA
Organism: Nerophis lumbriciformis; assembly: GCF_033978685.3. Lineage (NCBI taxonomy): Eukaryota > Metazoa > Chordata > Actinopteri > Syngnathiformes > Syngnathidae > Nerophis > Nerophis lumbriciformis. The sequence continues at coordinate 50,020,224 of NC_084550.2, read as the reverse complement.
TATATATATATATATATAAGAAATACTTGACTTTCAGTGAATTCTAGCTATATATATATTTATTTTATTATATATATATATATATATATATATATATATATATATATATATATATAAAATAAATACTTGAATTTCAGTGTTCATTTATTTACACATATACACACACATAACACTCATCTACTCATTGTTGAGTTAAGGGTTGAATTGTCCATCCTTGTTCTATTCTCTGTCACTATTTTTCTAACCATGCTGAACACCCTTTCGCAGGTACCCAGAAAGGTTTCGAGTACCACCAAAAAAACGGAATCTCTGAAGACAGTATAAAAATCTGTGTTAAAGGTGTACAAATACTGTTTGTATAATAAGCAGGGGCGCCGCTAGGGATTTTGGGCCCCATGAAAAAAATCTTTACAGGGCCCCCAACACAGTGTCATTATTTTTTCTGTATTATAATTTCATCATCATTAGGGGCCTCTCTGGGCCCCCCTCCATCATGGGCCCCTAGAATCCGTCTCCTTTACCCCCCCTTTTCGGCGCCCCTGATAATAAGCATGTTATTTTTTACAAATGAGGGTTAAGAGTTCAGTACTAAAAAAAAAAAGAAAAGAATGTGGCTTAAGTACAGTTTTTTAATTGAGCTGCTGCATTTTTTGGTTGGGTTGTTTATTTATTTTGAGTAACTTCTATACATTTCTAAAAGGGTAGGAATGTAATAGTGATCTATGTTTGTCTGTTGCCATCTCCTGGTGAATGTTGGCTATAGCGTACTGGGGTTACTTTTTGGTTGGCCAACGATTTACGTGGTGTTGCGCACCTGACGTCACTCAGGTCCGCATGGAGCTGGAGGGGGCGTGGCTTCCAGCTCCGCCTGAATTTCGGGAGATTTTCGGGAGAAAATTTGTCCCGGAAGGTTTTCGGGAGAGGCGCTGAATTTCGGGAGTCTCCTGGAAAATCCGGGAGGGTTGGCAAGTATGCCCCATACACACATAACCCCCCCCCCCCAGGTCCTACATACAGTAAGTTAAAAGTACAGTCACAAATGGAAAATAATTAGTACATCACTTTCTTCTCAACATAGGCAGATAGTAAATATACACCCAGAATAAATATAAATAAAAAACAAAAAAACAAAAAGGAAGCTGGTTTATGAAAGGTGAACTTTTCATGTGTCCTGTAGCATCTTTAATTTAGCTATGTAGTCAACCACACAGCCCCAAACAGAATACAACTTCCCAGGTGCCCCCCTAAGATTGAACTTTATTTTCTCCAGATCTAAATACAGTGAATAGATTATTGTTGTCGGGTTTTTTAAAATGTTTTTTATAGGGTTTTATAGGTGGAATAGTATACTCATATTAGCTGCATTTGTGTTCTGGTCTTACACAGGGATTGTGAATGATAGGCATAATTCCCCAAAAAGTGTAGTTCCCCTTTAAAAATGTTGGTGAGGAATAAGCCTATCGTTTGTGAAGTGCTCTCGAGCAAATGTTTAATGCAGTGCGCTCGACAGTTTGACGGGTCAAAAGGGCGTGGATGAGTCGCCATGCATTTGGAGAGTTTGGGTTGCAGAAACAAAGAGGTGTCACTCACATTTAGTCTCCCATTGTCTTATATGCACTCCCCTCTGCAGTAAAGCGTGCATGCAAGCAGGCCCTCCCTTATGTCAAAGCTTCTGTTTCATGCTTGCGTGGGCGCGGCCGCTAATGCAAGAGGGGGCCAGCGTGGTCAAAGGTCAGGGGTCACTGTCACCGGGTTAAACAATTGACCCATGTGTCTGCCTTCATTTATGCACATGTCAGAGAAGAGTCCAGTTGGCGACATGTATCTCCTCGGCAAAGCTAACATGACCTACTTGCACAGTCTGAGGTGCAATTTATACTTTGGAAGAGTCTTTGAGTACACAACTTCCGTGTCCTCTCTGTAAATGCCAAACTAGTCTGTCTCGTTGCAGTCTCAGGAACTTTCTCTCAGGACTGTGCTGACCACACATGCCTGACATTCCTCTCTTTTTGGTGGTCCTCTCCATAGTCACTCTTCGATGAAAAGAGTCAGGAGCACGTTAACCATTTGGAGTGGGAGGAAAAAAGTGCCCCTGTTTTTCTGTCTGTAATCATCCCATTGAATGAATATGCTCATGTACACAGTATTTATTCTAAATAGCCCCTTATCATGCAAAATGTACTTTTTAATGAAGGGTTTATTGCGGGGGTCAGCAACAGCATGCGGCTCTTTGGCTCCCTGGATCTCTTTCAGGGATGTGTGGAAATGGGAAAAGATGAAGAAAAAAATATATTTTTTGTTTTAATATATTTTCTGTCGGAGAACAAACATGACACAAACCTTCCTAATTGTTAGAATTCCCACTGTTTATGTTATACATGCTTCACTGATGACAGGATTTGGCATGCACCATTTTGTCCTATTAATTTCAGTGATCCTTGAACTCATCGTAGTTTGTTTACATGTACAACTTTCGCCGATGCTGCGTGTTTTATGCCACTCCTTCTTTGTCTCATTTCGTCCACCAAACGTTTTATGCTGTGCGTGAATGCACAAAGGTGAGCTTTGTTGATGTTACTGACTTGTTTCAGTGCTTATCAGGCATATTTGGCCAATCCGTGACTGCAAGCTAATCGATGCTAACATGCTATTTAGGCTAGCTGTATGTACATATTGCATCATTATGCCTCATTTGTAGGTATAATTGACCTCATTTAATTTCCTTTACTTATGTCCTTTGTTTATTTAATTAATATTTGCATGTCTCATGACACATTATGTGTACCGGTATGTAATATTGGCTGCATTTCTCATAGTTGTTTGTGTGCTATGTTGTTCCAGACCACAGCAAATGTTACCTAGCTTGCAAAGATTGTAATAAATCCATTAGAAGAAGACAGCCTGCTGTTTCCTTAAACTTGGACACAGACATCTATACTTTTGGCCATTCTGAGCCAGTAATTTCCAGAAGTTGTCTCATCCTGTTAGAAGCCCCCGTTTTACTAATGATTTGCCATGTTGTAAAAATGTGTAGAATAAGAATAAAAATACAACATTTCTGTCAACAAATATTTGCATCAGCCTTTGATAGTAGGCTATTATAGCTAACATATACACTTACCGTATTTTTCGGACTATAAGTCGCAGTTTTTTTCATAGTTTGGCCGGGCTCCAGTGCGACTTATATGTTTTTTTTTCTTTTTTCTTATGCATTTTCGGCAGGTGCGACTTATACTCCGGTGCGACTTATACTCCGAAAAATACGGTACATCATGTGTTGTCTTCATTATAACACTTATATAAGGCTTTTAATTTTTTGCGGCACCAGACAGATTTTTTTTGTGTGGTATTTTTGGTCCAACATGGCTCTTTCAACATTTTGGGTTGCCGACAACCTGGTTAATTGCAACAGTGACTTAAGCCGGTTTGTGAGCACCAAACACAAGAAAAATATATCAGTTCCTAACTTGTTTGCTCTACTTTAGCAAGAAGATGGTTTGTGAAAAGCATGCTTTGCTACACATCTTAAAATGAGGCCATCTATCTGGCTATCTGCAGTGGTGAAGCTATATTTTTGATCATTTTGTTTTTCTTCAGCAACTTGGCTTAGCATTCATTTTTAAATTTGTATAATTGGCCATGACGTACGTGAATGTCATTGAAATGAACTCTGTAGGAGAGAGGAATAACGTGCAAAAGTAAAAAAACAAAAAAACACACACAAAGCAAAACTAATATTTTTAGAAATTAAATTTACTTTCTTCTGTAGATAGCCCACAACAGCAACTGCTTTTCGTTGAGATAAGCAATGCATCCTTTAATGTCACTCTCCAATTAGATCAGACAAACTAGATTAGTCGCTAATCACTATTTTGATATTTTAGCACTGCGTCATTTTATGTACATTTATTTTTCACCACTTTCAATCAGAGTCCCTTCTTTTGCAGTATATTTGATGAGTATTTATTTTTGTAATCGGCCTGACCCAAGCTTTGATACGATTCAAATCAAAAATAAGATTACTAATTCATTGTCGCTTTGCCGTCTACCTCTTTCTTGGCATACTTGCTTGCCCTAGAATAAACTATTTGCCTGCCTAAGATAATTGCTGTTGCGACATCCAGTGGACACATTTAGAACAGCAGCTCAATTTTACACTTGACAAACTTATCTTGCGGGCGTTATTGAACCTGTCCGCGGGCCGCATGTTTGTCATCCCTGGTTTACATTCAAGTCAGCCATCATTGGTTGCACATGACATCTGAGGGGTTGTTAGTCTGAACTCGAGAGGCATTCCAGTTGAAATTTCCATCCAGGAATTCAGAAATTCTGACTTCAATCAATAAATCAATCAATCAAAGTTTATTTATATAGCCCTTAATCACAAGTGTCTCAAAGGGCTGCACAAGCCACAACGACATCCTCGGCTCAGATCCCACATCAGGGCAAGAAACAACTCAACCCAATGGGATACAATGAGAAACCTTGGAGGGGACCGCAGATGTGGGGACAGCTTCAGGGGCATGTAGAGTTGGGTGTCATCAGCATAACAGTGAAAGCTAACACCGTATTTGCGTATGTCACTTGAAAAGTGAACTGAACCCTGTGGAAATCAGCACGTTACCTTAACATACTCCGAGGTCACATTGCTATGGGAAACACACTGCATCCTGGCAGTAAGATAGGAGGTAAACCAAGAAAAGCCTAAGTCTGACATACCAATACGTGTTTTGATACGTTCTAATAAAATATTATGATCGACGGTATCGAAAGCAGCACTAAGATCAAGAAGCAGCAACATGGATGACGTGTCTGCATCCATAGTTAGCAATAGATCGTTAGTCATTTTTGTGAGGACTGTCTACGTAGAGTGATTCGCCCTGAAACCGGACTGAAAGGGTTCACAGAGATTGTTAGACGCTAGGTGTTCATTTAGCTGCTGTGCAACAAATTTTTTTCGAGGATTTTCGAGATAAAGGTAAGGTGGGACACCGGCCGGTAGTTTACCATGAGTACTTCCCAGTACAAATGGAAGACTTAGTTACAATCTTTGAAAAGTACAAGATTCTAGGAATTTTTTTCAGTGTTGCTCAAATAGGCAACGGTCCCAGACGCCAACAAACCAACCCTTGAGAAGTAATTTGAAAGGAATCAAATTCACTATATGGGTGACATTGTTATCACCAGGAAAGATGAGGTCACCGACCTAGGTTCCATTCTAGAGGCTAATCTTTCCTGTGATAAAATGGCAACCAGGGTAATCAAAAAGGTCAACCAACGAACGAGATTTCTCTATAGAATCTCCTCTCTGGTCAACAAAAGCACCATGAGGATTCTGGCGGGAACTCTCGTTCAACCCTTTTTCGATTACGCATGCACCTCCTGGTACCCTAGCACCTCCAAAACCCTCAAATCTAAACTCCAAACATCCCAGAACAAGCTTGTCAGATTACTTCTAGACCTCCACCCCAGATCCCACCTCACTCCTACCCACTTCTCCAAAGTGGGCTGGCTCAGGGTGGAGGACAGAGTAAAACAACTTGCACTGAGCCTAGTCTATAAAATCCGCTACACCTCCCTGATACCGAAGTACATGTCAAACTACTTCCTTAACGTAAATGACCGCCATAACCACAACACCAGGGGGAGCTCCACTAACCACGTTAAACCCAGATTCCGAACTAACAAAAGTCTTAACTCATTCTCTTTCTATGCCACATCAATGTGGAATGCGCTCCCAACAGGTATAAAAGAAAGGGCATCTCTATCCTCCTTCAAAACTGCAATAAAAGTTCACCTCCAGGCAGCTACAACCCTAAACTAACACCCTCCCCGGATTGTTAATAATCAAATGTAAACAATCAAATGCAGATACTTTTTCTCATGCCTTCTGATCTCTCTCTCTCTCCCTCTCTCTCTCTGCCCACTACTTGCTGTCCATTTCCTACCAAGTCAGACCTACACTGTTCCAATATCCATTTCTCTGTTCTCAATTGTGGATGACTGATGATAAAAACCAAACCCAACCCCTGGCCCCCCTCCACACCCCGGATTGTAAATAATGTCAATAATTCAATGTGATGATCTTGTGTGATGGCTGTATTATGATGATAGTATATATGATAGTATATATCTGTATCATGAATCAATTTAAGTGGACCCCGACTTAAACAAGTTGAAAAACATCTAGTGGTCAATTGTACGGAATATGTACTTCACTGTGCAACCTACTAATAAAAGTCTCAATCAATCAATTCCGTCCTTCATACACAATACAACCCACCGGCATGGTCTAATAGCCGTGCACCAGGTGCCAATTTGCTCGCACGTGTCAAATTTGGCGCGTTGTTCGTGCAGGTGCGTCTATAATATATGACGGTGTTGAAACTTAAGCAGGGAACAATTAGTTCCACCTGCAACTGCATTGCATTATTGATAGGAACCAAGAATAAAGGGGGCACGCTAAATTAAAAGGCTAATGCATACTTGCCAACCCTCTCGAATTTTCCGGGAGACTCCCGAAATTCAGCGCCTCTCCCGAAAACCTCCCGGGACAAATATTCTCCCTAAAATCTCCCGATTTTCAGCCGGAGCTGGAGGCCACGCCCCCTCCAGCTCCATGCGGACCTGAGTGAGGACAGCCTTTTTTCAGGACGGGAGGACAACAGGGTGACAAGAACTAAATCATCCAGACTAGAGATAAATTGTATTATTATGTTTATCTTACCTAAAAATAAATATATTTATTAAATTTAAAAAAAAAAAACTAAATACATTTTTATTATATTTTGCTAAAAACATCAAAATGAATTGTATTTTTTTTTTCTTTTTTTTTTCTGACTCCTTATTACATCCAGCCATAGAATTTAAATAAACATATTTGAAATAATTAATTTTAAATGATCATAATAATTCATTTAAAATGACCATATTTAATTATTAAAATAATTGCTTGTTTATCAACAACTTTAGCATTTTATTCATTACATTTTGAAGCTCTCAGAAGCCAAGTTATGTTATATTCCTTAAGATTTATTCATGCAAGTTTGAAGTATCAATTATCCAAACACAGTTTTGTTTGCATATTTTCAGGATGTAGTATATATATATATATATATATATATATATATATATATATATATATATATATATGTATGAAATACTTGACTTGGTGAATTCTAGCTGTCAATATACTCTTAACCACGCCCCCAACCACGCCCCACCCCACCCCTGACCACGCCCTCACCCCCCACCTCCCGAAATCGGAGGTCTCAAGGTTGGCAAGTATGGTCTAATGTGGGTTTGTTACTTATTGCCTTTCCATTGTAACCCAGAAGTAAGAGTGCTTGTCATTTTTCCCCCTCAACATCTTAAAGTTAAAGTTAAAGTTAAAGTACCAATGATTGTCACACACACACTAGGTGTGGCGAGATTATTCTCTGCATTTGACCCATAGGCTAAAATGTCACAGCTGAACCACTTTTAGAAGAAAAGGTGGGAAATGTCAGCACATTATCTGCACACTCATTGTTGTGGAGGAGCAACCTGATATTTCCTTTATGAATCCTGTCAACACTGCTCTGACTTAAGTACCGGTAGTCACTTTGCTTGTAGGGCTATAATTTCAATTTCTTGACTTTCCTACAGGGCTAATCTGGTAAAACTGTGTCAGTTCACCACATAAACATTACACCATCTGATGTAACAAAACATTTTATAGCCTCAAAGTTCCTTTAAAGCTATCACCTTGCTGACACGGCATTTTTAAACGGTGATGTCACCTTGCAAACATCGACGTGACGGTAATACAGCGGATGGCCACATAAAAGCCAACGACACTGTTGGCTGTTGCCACCGGTGTAAAAGCCGTGTTATTTAACCACAATTTCCTGACACGTGTCCAATGTACTTTTTCAATGTTTAATTCGACCTGCTGCAGCATGTTAATAAAGCATGAGGATGACTCACCTGCTGCCATTCTGGCACACCCTCTCCTCGGAGAGGCCTGGACCTGCTCAGAGAGTCACAAAGAACGTAGGCTTGTACTTTACCATGTCTTCACAGATAAGGAGGCAGAAAGGCAAAGCAGGGGTCCCCAACCTTTTATGCACCAAGGACCGGTTTAATGTACAGTAGGCATTATTTTCACGGGCCGGGCTTTCATGTGCGGGCAGGTAAATACAGCACAAATAAGTGCATGAAAAATACAGCTCACCATAACGCTGAATTAGTGGGATTCCTGTTTTTTTCCACCTTGCCAAATAAAAAATATTTTTTTTATAATTTTCGCTTGTTTGTGGGCTTATCTTTTGGCTAACATATCTCATGCGCTATACATGATACATCATTGAGGACAAGAGAGTAGATATAAATTAAAACTACAAAACCCAAAACCAGTGAAGTTGGCATGTTGTGTAAATGGTAAATAAAAACAGAATACAATGATTTGCAAATCCTTTTCACCTCTCACATCTGCGGTCCCCTCCAAGGTTTCTCATTGTCATCCCATTGGGTTGAATTTTTTCTTGCTCTGATGTGGGATCTGAGCCGAGGATGTCGTTGTGGCTTGTGCAGCCCTTTGAGACACTTGTGATTTAGGGATATATAAGTAAACTTTGAATGAAGTAATCTAATTGTTTACCTTTATGTACGTAACAATGCCCTAATTACTTTTGATGTGGTTTTGTGTCAACATGACACCATCAGAACCGCAGTAAGTTCAATGCATGAAATATATGAAAGAAACAATGAAATTGATGTCAAACAGAAGGAGGAAACGTCACACTGCAAAACACGTAATACACAAACACACTACTACTACGTGGGAATAATGAACAACAAAACAATGATTGAAGTGACAAGCTTGCAATCCAAACAACACACTGTTTGTGTACAAGGAGACTACTGCCATCATAGCACATTTAAACGGGGACGGCGTGGCGAATTTCAAACCCCACCTTCTACCATCCAAGTCATGTCCATTGTGTCCTTGGGCAAGACACTTCACCCTTGCTCCTGATGAGTGCTGGTTAGCGCCTTGCATGGCAGCTCCCGCCATCAGTGTGTGAATGTGTGTGTGAATGGGTGAATGTGGAAATACTGTCAAAGCGCTTTGAGTACCTTGAAGGTAGAAAAGCGCTATACAAGTATAACCCATTTATTTATCATTTAACTTATATTCAATTGAATAGACTGCAAAGACAGGATATTTAATGTTTTAACTGAGAAACTTTTTTTTTTTTTTTTTCTTTGCAAATAATCATTAACTTAGAATTTAATGGCAGCAACACATTGCAAAAAAGTTGGCACTGGGGCATTTTTTTTTTTACCACTGTGTTACATGACCTTTCCTTTTAACAACACTCAGTAAACGGAAGTGAGAAGACCAATTTTTGAAGCTTTTCAGGTAGAACTCTTTCCTATTCTTTCTTGATGTACAGCTTAAGTTGTTCAACAGTCCGGGGTCTCTGTTGTGGTATTTTAGGCTTCATAATGCACCACACATTTTCAATGGGAGACAGGTCTGGACTACAGGCAGGCCAGTCTAGTACCCGCACTCTTTTACTATGAAGCCACGCTGTTGTAACACATGGCTTGGCATTGTATTGCTGAAATAAGCAGGGGCGTCCATGATAATGTTGCTTATGTGGCAACATATGTTGCTCCAAAACCTGTATGTACCGTCCTTTCAGCATTAATGGTGCCTTCACAGACGTGTAAGTTACCCATGCCTTGGGCACTAATACACCCCCATACCATCACAGATGCTGGCTTTTCAACTTTGCGCCTATAACAATCCGGAAGGTTCTTTTCCTCTTTTGTCCGAAAGACACGACGTCCACAGTTTCCAAAAACAATTTGAAATGTGCACTAGTCAGACCATAAAATACTTTCCCACGCCGGCGGCGTTTCTGGGTGTTGTTGATAAATGGCTTTTGCTTCATATAGTAGAGTTTTAACTTGCACTTACAGATGTAGCGACAAACTGTAGTTACTGACAGTGGTTTTTTGAAATGTTCCTGAGCCCATGTGGTGATATCCTTTACACACTGATGTCGGTTTTTTGGTCACGGTCATTCAATGTCAGTTTTCAGCCTTGCCGCTTATGTACAGTGATTTCTCCAGATTCTCTGAACCTTTTGATTGTATTACGGACTGTAGATGGTTAAATCCCTAAATTCCTTGCTGGTTGAGAAATGTTGTTCTTAAACTGTTCGACAATTTGCTCACGCATTTGTTCACAAATGGGTTGTATTTGTATAGCAAAGTGGTGACCCTCGCCCCATCCTTGTTTGCTAATGACTGAGCATTACATGGAAGCTGCTTTTATACCCAATCATGGCACCCACCTGTTCCCAATTATCCTGTTCACCTGTGGGATGTTCCAAATAAGTGTTTGATGAGCGTTCCTTAACTTTATCAGTCTATTTTACCACTTGTGCCAGCTTTTTTGAAACATGTTGCAGGCATCAAATTCCAAATGAGCTAATATTTGCAAAAAAAAACCCAAAGTTTTCCAGTTCGAACGTTAAGTGTCTTGTCTTTGCAGTCTAATTGAATATAAGTTGAAAAGGATTTGAAAATAATTGTATTCTGTTTTTATTTACCATTTACACAATGTGCCAAATTCACTGGTTTTAGGGTTTGTAAAAAAACAAAAAAACAAAACAAAGGCAACCAACAACAATTGGCATCAGCCCTACGAGTTAGAACCACTGGTAACATCAATTTACCAGATGGAAATGAGCCTGTGCACATGTTCTTTAGTGTGCATTGTCCTGTGTAACAAATATAAACATGTGGCGACTTCCTATCAGGAGTTTTAACTTACATCTAAAATGTATAAACAACCTTATTGGTGTTCTAGTGGGACAGGCAAAAGTTAAGTTGGAGAAAATGCGGTCGTTTATAAATTATTTGACTTTTATTTTACATTTTCAAATGCGCCACAGACTGTTACTGGTCCCTTGATCGGTGTTTAAATCATGTGCAACCATCACTTCATCAAACCATTTATGGATTCATGCCATCCAAACAGAACATGTTGATTGCCGCGAGTGTGTCAATGTCCATCCATCCATTTTCTACCGTTTGTCCCTTTCAGGGTAGCGGGGGGTGCTGGAGCATATCTCAATGTACCGTGAGCCAATAACAACAAGCTGCATGCCACAAATGGCCCCCAGGCCTGAATTTGCACAACCCTGGTTTATTTTAATGGGAAGGCGAAAAGATACAAATGATGGACTAGTGCAGACCTGAGCAAATTAAGGCATGCGGCCCGTTAAGCTTTTCAATCTGGCCCACCGGACATTCCCAAATAATTTTTTTAGATCTTTTTATGGAAACTGTAGCTGCCGTTATGATGTGCAGTGATGTTTTCAAATGACCGTAAGTCTTGAACTATACAACATATTTCAATGGTTGGAATCTGCGCTTTTGCATGATATGTTAGTTACTATGGTAATCTAATTAGTTACTATGGTAATCTACGTCACAGCAGCTCAGACGAGGCACCAAGCAGTGTAGGTGGGGAGCGTTTCCACAGAGTGTTTCCAGCCTGAATTGTGGGGGTCAGGGACAGATGCGGAAGGAGATTTTTACAACGAAGTTCCAAAGCTTAGTGATACATCACATACAGTATATCAGATTGTAGTTTTTTTTTTTTTTTTTTTTTCGTGTTCATATTTCGCTGTTTGTTGCATTTTTGTTGCGTTTCGCTTGATTTTAAAATATGTCAATCGGGAGGGGGTGTGACATTCATATGTTGTCAATATTCAGTGTTTTATCGTTCATAGTTAATATTGTAAATCCCACATTCTTTATTTTCATGTACATTCTGGGTGCCTCATTCAGTAAAAAAAATGTAAGATTCCATTCCATTTTTTAGGCGGTCTGTCATAGCGTTTTTAGTAGAGATGTCCGATAATGGCTTTTTTGCCGATATCCGTAATTCCGATATTGTCCAACTCTTAATTACCGATTCCGATATCAACTGATACCGATATATACAGACGTGGAATTAACACATTATTATGCCTAATTTTGTTGTGATGCCCCGCTGGATGCATTAAACAATGTAACAAGGTTTTCCAAAATAAATCAACTCAAGTTATGGAAAAAAATGCCAACATGGCACTGCCATATTTATTATTGAAGTCACAAAGTGCATTATTTTTTTTAACATGCCTCAAAACAGCAGCTTGGAATTTGGGACATGCTCTCCCTGAGAGAGCATGGGAAGGTTGAGGTGGGCGGGGTTGGGGTGGGGGTGTTAGGGGGTAGCGGGGGTGTGTATTGTAGCGTCCCGGAAGAGTTAGTGCTGCAAGGGGTTCTGGGTATTTGTTCTGTTGTGTTTATGTTGGGTTACGGTGTGGATGTTCTCCCGAAATGTGTGTGTCATTCTTGTTTGGTGTGGGTTCACAGTGTGGCGCATATTTGCAACAGTGTTAAAATTGTTTATACGGCCACCCTCAGTGTGACCTGTATGGCTGTTGACTAAGCGTGCCTTGCATTCACTTGTGTGTGTGAAAAGCAGTACATATTATGTGACAGGGCCGGCACGCAAAGGCAGTGCCTTTAAGGTTTATTGGCGCTCTGTACTTCTCCCTACATCCGTGTACACAGCGGCGTTTTAAAAAGTAATGCATTCTACTTTTTGAAACAGATACCGATAATTTGGAAACCGATACCGATAATTTCCGATATTACATTTTAAGGCATTTATCGGCCGATAATATCGGACATCTCTAGTTTTTAGCATTTAATCAGACATTATTGTGAGGTTTTGTATTGTTAAAATCTGATATACCGGCCCCCCTAGACACATTTTTCTCTCTAAATTTGGCCCCATGTGTCAAAATAATTGCCCAGGCCTGGACTAGTGTCTGCATGTGCAGTCTTCTTACCAGCCATGACTCTTGCGAGGCTGCACACTTGGTTAAATGCTCCTCTGCACTCTTCCACGCCTCATCTTTTTATGGACATTTTATGCACACTGCATAAGCTTTGTGGGGGTTCCCTACACGCCTGTATCTTGGCTCCCGCGGTGAATGCATCGCCTTTAATGGCTGCTTGTATTTAATCACCAAGCAAACACATGAAGCCATAAACACTTCCTGTCAGAGATGTCCGATAATGGCTTTTTGCCGATATTCCGATATTGTCCAACTCTTTTATTACCGATACCGATATCAACCGATATATGCAGTCGTGGAATTAACACATTATTATGCCTAATTTGGACAACCAGGTATGGTGAAGATAAGGTACTTTTTAAAAATAATTATAAAATAAGATAAATAAATTAAAAACATTTTCTTGAATAAAAAAGAAAGTAAAACAATATAAAAACAGTTACATTGAAACTAGTAATTAATGAAAATTAGTAAAATTAACTGTTAAAGGTTAGTACTATTAGTGGACCAGCAGCACGCACAATCATGTGTGCTTACGGACTGTATCCCTTGCAGACTGTATTGATATATATTGATGTATAATGCAGGAACCAGAATATTAATAACAGAAAGAAACAACCCTTTTGTGTGAATGAGTGTAAATGGGGGAGGGACTTTTTTTTGGGTTGGTGCACTAATTGTAAGTGTATCTTGTGTTTTTTATGTTGATTTAATTAAAAAAACAAAAAACAGATACCGATACCGATAATAAAAAAAAACGATACCAATAATTTCCCATATTACATTTTAATGCATTTATCGCTCATCCCTACTTCCTGTCCCTGGGAATTAGTTACCTCTGTACTTAACCAAAGGCTGCGTGCTGAAAAAACCCAGAATACATGTATTGTCACACCTGTACTAAATACTTTATTTTTTACATGTATTTTTTTCCAATATTCCAATATTTAGATGTTTTATTCATGCTCACTTTTTAGAAGAAACAACCACACTTTTTGCATTTTGTTCTGTCCTCCATGCTCCTTCTATTAAAGACACTAGAGGGGAGCAGAGACCCAATTTTAAACTTAAGGCATCATCAGCTACTCACTTTTGGCATTGCAACATAGAATAAAATATACTTAAAAATATTGTAATCTCCACCATGTCATGTATATAACGTCTTGAAGAGTTGTTGAAATTGATTACAAAAACTGTGACAAGAAATATGGTGTTTATGTGCACGTTCTCATCCTTTATTTTCCTACTGGATCTGTTTAAATTATTGCAATATTCCTCGTACGGCATTTACTATTCAGGTGGGAACCATACGTTATAATTACGCTGACCATAATGCATTTTACAGCAAATTAACTTTTATTCACCATCTGCCTCCAGATGTAATTTATTACCTTTGACTAAGCTCTTGCAAAGGTAAGCCTACTTAACATACGTTTGTTTTTTTTACTGGTTCTTAAATTTATTACTGCAGCCACCCCTCCTCTTTCTCCGGGGATGTGTGTGGAGAGGCTGATCTGGTGCATAAAACATTCCTGAAATTTGAGGCACTCCAGGGATTTAGCAAAACATGCCCAGTGCCTCTGTACAGCAGCACAGGAAACCCAATTGGCCATGTGGAAGAAGTATATGCAGCTACCGGGCGACCTCAGTTTTTGTCCAGTAGTTTACAATCTTACTGGACATAGTACATGTAGTATACCACACCACAATACACAACTAAAGATCACAGTAAGCTACACTATATTGCCAAAAGTATTTAGCCACTTGCCTTGAGTCACATATGAACTTGAAGTGCCATCCCATTCCTAACCCATAGGGTTCAATATGATGTCGGTCCACCTTTTGCAGCTATTACAGCTTCAACTCTTCTGGGAAGGCTGTCCACAAGGTTGCGGAGTGTGTTTATAGGAATTTTCCACCATTCTTCCAAAAGCGCATTGGTGAGGTCACACACTGATGTTGGTCGAGAAGGCCTGGCTCTCAGTCTCCGTTCTAATTCGTCCCAACGGTGTTCTATCGGGTTCAGGTCAGGACTCTGTGCAGGCCAGTCAAGTTCATCCACACCAGACTCTGTCATCCATGCCTTTATGGACCTTGCTTTGTGCACTGGTTCACAGTCATGTTGGAAGAGGAAGGGGCCCGCTCCAAACTGTTCCCACAAGGTTGGGAGCATGGAATTGTCCAAAATGTTTTGGTATCCTGGAGCATTCAAAGTTTCTTTCAGTGGAACTAAAGGGCCAAGCCCAACTCCTGAAAAACAACCCCTGATCATAATTCCTCCTCCACTAAATTTCACACTCGGCACAATGCAGTCCGAAATGTACCGTTCTCCTCGCAACCTCCAAACCCACACTCGTCCATCAGAGCTCCTGACAGCGGCCCATTCTTTCACAAATGTTTGTAGAAACAGTCTCCATGCCTAATTACTTGATTTTATACACCTGTAGCCAGGCCAAGTGATTCGGACACCTGATTCTGATCATTTGGATGGGTGGTCAAATACTTATGGCAATATAGTGTATATTATAGCAATCCCAACTGATGTTGTGCAAGCATGCCTTTGAGTATCTCTTTTTTTAAATTCAGCTTCTGCTAGCTGAATTTCATCCAATGATAATAAAATAAATAATAAATAAATGTAACATGTATTGTCATTTTTATTAATGTGATGGGTAGTTTGTTCAATATATTTTGAAACTCAAATTTAACACGGAGGTTGATGGCTGTTGTATATGTTGAGCTGTAGAGGATGTCAATCATCTGTTTGTGGAATGTGAGAGTGTACATGTGTTTTGGGAGGAGATCAGAGATTGGCTGAGAACAAGGGTGTGGAGATGTCCCCATTCACTATAGAAGAGAACAAATTTGGTATTTTTTTTATAAACGACTGTAACATAGAAATGTTTGTCAACATTATTATGCTCCAGGCAAAATGTCGATTCATTAAAGTAAGTAGAGATGTCTGATAATATCGGACTGCCGATATTATCGGCCGATAAATGCTTTAAAATGTAATATCGGAAATTATCGGTATCGGTTTCAAAATTATCGGTATCGGTTTCAAAAAGTTAGATTTATGACTTTTTAAAACGCCGCTGTGTACACGGACGTAGGGAGAAGTACAGAGCGCCAATAAACCTTAAAGGCACTGCCTTTGCGTGCCGGCCCTGTCACATAATATGTACGGCTTTTCACACACACAAGTGAATGCAAGGCATGTTTGGTCAACAGCCATACAGGCCACACTGAGGGTGGCCGTACAAACAACTTTAACACTGTTACAAATATGCGCCACACTGTGAACCCACACCAAACAAGAATGACAAACACATTTCGGGACAACATCTGCACCGTAACACAACATAAAGACAACAGAACGAATACCCAAAACCCCTTGCAGCACTAACTCTTCCGGGACGCTACAATAAACACCCCCGCTAACCTCCCCCCCCAACTCAACCCCACCCACCTCAACCTCCTCATGCTCTCTCAGGGAGAGCATGTCCCAAATTCCAAGCTGCTGTTTTGAGGCATGTTAAAAAAAATAATGCACTTCGTGACTTCAATAACAAATATGGCAGTGCCATGTTGGCATTTTTTTCCATAACTTGAGTTTTGGAAAACCTTGTTACATTGTTTAATGCATCCAGCGGGGCATCACAACAAAATTAGGCATAATAATGTGTTAATTCCACGACTGTATATATCGGTATCGGTTGATATCGGAATCGGTAATAAAGAGTTGGACAATATCGGAATATCGGCAAAAAAGCCATTATCGGACATCTCTAAAAGTAAGGCCTACATTTTCTATTTGGCTTAATGGTTTACAATTATCAATCAAATCTTGGAGAATGATTAAGAGTACAAAAGCCATTAAATTGATATATTTGTTTAAAAACATTTAAAGTGATTTAGGTAGCCCTTTTTTTCAATTAATTATTATTTTTTAATATTTTGTATTATTATTATTTATTCATATTTAACACTCTATCTGTATTTTCTTTTGTTTTCTTTCCTTAATGTTGAAAGTGCCTTGCCTGTTGAGTGAATTATAAATGTATGTTTCTAATTTTTAAAACGTTTTAAAAAAAGTAAAAAAAACAACTAACAAAAACAAAACAAAAACATTGATACGGGTTGGTAAGTAGCGTTGTCGCCCCCTATTGGTCACAGCGAGAATGCAAGCATCAAGGGCACTTCCGCATTGGCGTGACGTCACAGCTCGAAGCTCCGTCCACTTCTATGATCGAGTGCTCTTGCATGGAAGCAGCGGTGCATTGGTCTCATTCTCCACATAGCCTGCGTGTCAGTGCAGTCTACTTACAGCTGGCTGTGAGCAGAACTGACCTTATATTCTCCTTATTTTACTACACACTACATTTTAGCCAACTTGTCGACAGACTTGATCATTTCTACCTTCTTTTATGCAACTCTGTTTTTTCTCCCTTTTTTTTTAAGTTGAAGGCTGGGCCTTTAACTTTGCTGTTGGGAAAAAAAAAGAAAAGAAAGTAGATATTTGTTGTTGTCGGTAAGACTTTAAAAAAAAAAAAAAAGAAAAAAAAAAGGGCGATAGATGCTACTGACGAGAATGGACCTGTTGAACTACCAGTACTTGGACAAGATGAACAACAACATTGGCATACTCTGCTACGAAGGTAAACTTGCTCGATGATTATATTGTTGTTATTACACAACGTGGAAGTTTTGCCGTTTCTGTTCAAACTGGGCTGAAATGAGCTACTAACATTTTGAATGTGTGTTCTAAAACGAACGTAATGGTCGTGTTGGCATTCGCCGTCGTATTGTGTGAAGCACAACTTGTAACGTTGTAAATATAGCGCATGTCGGATGGAGCATCGCGCCGCGCTACGCAGCTAATGTTAGCCTCTTGCGTCATTCTAGGCTAATTTGAGTCATCGGCACAACGCAACCGCGTTCGCACTTTCGTCAATGTCTTGTTTGATTGATTGCCTGTGTTTAGTTTGTTTATTGTTGTCATTTACATTCCCTACTTACACTTTTTTTTACTTTGTCTTGCGTGATTATGGATTTTCGAAACAATGAGGTAGCACTGTCACGGTCAAGTGTTTACATTCCTTTGCAAATATAATAGTGGTGCAAATGATGCAGGGAATTTTATAAAATCCCCTGACGAGCAGGGAAACCTGCGAAACAGGCTTGTAGGGATGATATAGCCTCTTGTGTTTTTTCCTGACCTAACACACACACACATATATATATATATATATATATATATATATATATATATATATATATATATATATATATATATATATATATATATATATATATACATACATACACAGTATGTCATATATATACTGTATATATATATATAGATATATACAGTATATATATGACATACTGTGTATGTATGTATATATATATACAAATACATATATATCTATATCATATCTATATATATTATATATATATAGATATATACAGTATATACTGTATATATGATATACTGTGTATATATATATATACACAGTATATATATATACACAGTATATATATATATATATATATATATATATATACATATTATCTCCTTCTCACCCCTGTGGGGTGGTATCTGTGTCATCCTCAAGCTCAGTTCCTGTGAGTTTGAGGGGTTCTGCGCAGTATCTTGGCTGTTCCTAGGACTGCACTCTTCTGGACTGAGGCTTCAGGTGTTGTTCCTGGGTTCTGTTGGAGCCACTCTCCCAGTTTGGGGATTACTGCTCCGAGCGCCCCCACTACCACGGGGACTACGCTAGCCTTGACCTTCCACATCCGTTCCAGCTGCTCTTTCAACCCTTATATATATATATATATACCGGTGTGTGTGTATATATATATATATATATATATATATATACACACACACAATTATTAGTATAAGTTTTATGATGATATGTTGATAAAATTAAAAATTACAAAATTAAAATTCCACACTATACCACATTGGTGGGAATTGTTCGGAAATATTGGCTATAATTAGAATTTTTGTTGTGTTTTCATTGTAAACATTTCTTAAGGCGGTGCCATATTTCCATGCTTTGGCAGTGATATCAATAGTTTAAATTGTCCCTCCCCTAAAAAATGTGTAGCATTTTAACACTATGAAAAATACGCAAATAAGTAAGAATAAAATGTGTTAATAGATAGATGGATAAACGTATAAATAAAAGTACAATAAAAAAATAGGAAATAATACAAATGTGAGGACAAAATATTACTACCAAACCTGGTGTTTGTACGCTTAAACTACGACACTTCAGAAAATGAACCCAAAAATGTGTCCAAATAAAACTCGATAAATAAAATACAGAATAAATACATTACAAATATAATATATATATTTTTAATATATACATTTCTCTATTTTTATATAATAAAACAAAAATATATACATTTAATTAACTACATTAATCATTTAGTTAATCCAAAGGCTGCAGTTTCTTTCACCTCAGACTCATTTTTCTAATCTAGTTGCATAATTTACATGTGCATTAAAAACGGCTCCCAAGCAAATAACTCACAACTGGGAATCGGTTCTCGTCATTCACTTAAAAGAACCGTTCAAATGCTTGATTCAATTGCAGACAGGATATAAAACCATAGCATTTTAGTGGCATGCAACATTTTTCTTGACTTTTCATGCAGTTTTGGGAACAAAAAAGTAGCTTTAAAGTAAGGTGGATGACTGTGACAAAGGTGCAGCAACATCCAAACCAGAAATGATCTAAAACCAAAGACACACAAATACCATTAAACATGCTCAAAGGGTAAATGCTGTGGATGCCCCCCATTTCCCCCCAAAACATGAGTAATGCTGAGGAATATCCGTCTTTAAAGACACGAGCAGGATGGCCAGAAAAAAGTTGGCAACATTAAAAGGTTGAATGTAAAATTTGGTTACTCTACAATACTGTAAGATTTCTCAAGTTTTAAAGACAGATATCCCTTAGTTGTGGCACCCTTAGTAGTCTGGCTAACATCTGTTTCATTCTGTGAAGTTGCAGCATTTGTTTAATGCAGTTGTTTTGGGGAACACGTGTACGTTTTTGGTATTTGCAGCATTTTTCTTGGCATTTGTTTTTGATAGTGTTTATGCGATTGCTGTGTTTTTCATTTGCAGCATTGTCACTGTGCATGTGTTTAATGGCATTTGATTTTGGATCATTTCTGTGTTTGGACGTGTTTGCCGTATTTAAGAACCTGTTTGTGTTGTTTTTTTGTCAGTTTTGCTTACCTACCTACACACCTTTTACACCGAGGTTCCACATATTGAACAGTCTATAAAAACGGGGGCCACAATTCCTCACTTTTTTAAATAACAGTAATACCAATTGAGTAAATCCAGTTTCGTTCAAGATGAACAAGAACCGTGTCTCAGCTTTGTGTTATGACAAATCAAATTGTTATTGGTATTACTTTGGGCTTTTTAACTTTTTCCCATATCCTTTTATTTTCCTGTTTCTAGTGTGGCTTTAACCCTCTTCAGTAATGTTCAGATTATTTTGTAGTCCATGTTGTGGGCCGCAAATGACATGCAGTACGCACTTTAGACACCCTTGTTTTATTACATTATTATTACATTTAGAGGCTGCGAACATTTCATGTATCACTAATGACCAAAAAACAATGTTTTTGGGGAAAATGTGACTTCCACTGTTCTTTTTTTTATAATTCCTTTTGTAGAAGGATCATTTGTGAGCTTCACAAAGTAGTAAGCCTACATTGGAGCTGTTTTGCACTCATGAGTAAAAAAGTAAAACAACTCCTGTGCTCAACTTGATGAAATAAACCTCCTATTATTGTAACCATGTGGCTGAAACTCATTTTGCAGATTAGCAGAGCAGCTCCAAAGAGACAATTTTTGCCATATTTTAGTTTTTTTTGTCTTCCCTGTGCCATTATTGTGAAATAGCAGTCGCTTCCACAGCTTATGCGTCAGCTTAGTATTGCTTGAAAAGGATAAAAGTGCCACTGTCCCGGCGCTGAATCAAAACAGAAGGTTCCAGTGTGTTCTCTTCTCTCTCAGGTTTCACACCAGCTATCCAGTTACACCAATTGACCAGAGGAGGATACTTTTTTTAATGCTTTCATATCCTCTGGGTGTCTTTCACATGATGATTCTCACACGCACACAAGTGTTTTTATCTGTTGCTGCCAGCTGATTTCTGCTGGATTAGTATGTGTTTTGATTGCTTTTTAGCTGACTGAGCTGAAAATGGCGCTTCAGGATAAGAAAAAAAAACACGAAGATGGGGAAGGGGATGAAAGGGAAAGAACGCGCGTGTTCAGACATGCTCAGTTCAAGGAGTTGTAGAGTAATACTGTCAGTGTGCTGACTTGTTGCCCTGATAGTACATACTTCGACATGTACGCCTTTTTGCTGCAGTTATTTAGATGTACGGAAAAAGTGAAAACGTACATAACACTGTATAGAGATTAACGTTGCTCAAAAACTTGGTATGCAAGCGAGGCTTCGGCATTGGCACTAAAGGGATGAACTTCTTACCTGGAAATTGGATTCCCAGCATTCAGTATAACTGCATGTTTTAGCACCATGATAGCCATAAAATGGTAAAAGTTGACTGTCAGTATGTGTTGTGATGCATGCATCGCCAGGCTCTGCTTTTTATCCATGGACTTATCAGATTTAATTTTTTATTTTATATAGCAGGGGTGTCAAAAGTGAGGCTCGGAGGCCATTTGCGGTCCGCAGCTAATGTTTCAAAGGCCCACGGCACATTCTAAAAATACTATTAAAATAAACAAAAACATAACAAAAGTGGAATAAAAAAGCTTACAGGTGAAATGTAAGTTAGAATAAGTTGCAATGTTGACTAATAAAATAAAGCTGTTTTTTTTCTTTAAAACTGTCATTGCTCAAAACTTAATATTGAATAAAAATCAATGTTTTTATGAATTATTGACCTATCTAAGGCTCCGATCAAATATTCCACGTAGAAAAAAAATGTTGTGGAAGATTTTGCATATTTTGTGTGTTTGCCATAATAAAAAACATCATTTTCTTTGACAAAAAGGGCAGAAAACAAACAAATACAAAAAACAACATAAAAAAATAATAAAAAACTTAGAATTGACGGATAGATCTGAAGTTGATGTAGACTCTAGAGATTTAAGAGTTAAATAATGTATGTATGCCCTGGCACACCATTATCATCATTTCATGGCCAAAGCAAAACACTTTTTACACTTTTATACTGGAATAAATACACCTACAACTTAAATACAAATATAAAAAAAACTACCGGCAGCAGTAAAGTGAAGGACAGAAGAAAGTGAATGAATGTTTATAACTGAATACATTTACATATGCATACAAATGTGTTGTCTTTTGTATTATGTTTTTAACTTAACTTAACTTAATTCATTAAAGTACCAATGATTGTCACACACACACTAGGTGTGGTGAAATTTGTCCTCTGCATTTGACCCATCCCCTTGATCACCCCCCAGGGGAGCAGTGGGCAGCAGCGGTGCCACGCCCGGGAATCATTTTTGGTGATTTAACCCCCAATTCCAACCCTTTATGCTGAGTGCCAAACAGGGAGGCAATGGGTCCCATTTTTTATAGTCTTTGGTATGACTCGGCCGGGGTTTAACCCACAACCTACCGATCTCAGGGCGGACACTCTAACCACTAGGCCACTGAGTAACGTTTATGACAACCTTTTTCAAAAACACAATATAGAATGTGAGATATATCAAGATAATGCATACATTTATCATTTGTTTTCAAAACGGTGACAAAAAAGTGGGACCCCAAAAATGTACTGTGGGACCCCATTTTTATGACTTGATGAGGGTCCTGGGGACCCAATTTTGAAAATTCCTAGCGCCAACACTGTATAAGGTTTTGGAAATTCTAATAAATGCACATGTAAACATTAAAATGGCAATTATTTTAACTTTGAAGATGCACACCTGGGCTATTCAACCAGCAAACATCAAATCCATCCTGGGAATGACACCATACCAGCCCCTGAGTTCAGTTCAAAATTTACGAGACAAAGATTTTTGCAGAAAAAATTCTAAAAACACTGGAAGGCTCCTGTTGTTGTATAGAGGAACTTGGACTGATGTAAACACTCTGGCAGATCTTTGCATTGACATGGCTCGCAAACATAAACCGCTGGGGTGTTTTACATAACTGAGGAGTTCCTCAAAGCACCCCATTAAATCCTCTTCTTTTTGAAGGTGTTGGTGTGGCTTGTTTACTTCAGATTCAATCAGTAGGCATTCGTTCAACTTCTGTAGTTATATTAGTGGTGTTCCTCAAGGTTCTATTGTTGGTCCTCAGACTCTTTTTTATCATTTGGGCTCATTAAGTGGTGGAATTTCAGTTTTAAATTTTTTTTAGTAGGACCCTAATTTTTGCAACAATTAAAGAAAAAAACTAGAGTGCTGTCAGAGATGATGTTTTACTAACTTTTTTGCAGAAAGTATTTAAAAACAGCAGAGAGGTCTAGTATATCTAACAAAATAAATAATCCAAAATCAAATGTCTACAGGAGTATAAAAATAAGACTAATAGTGAGGGGAGAAGTCCGGCCCACCGGTCTTTAGTTTTCTGTAAATGTGGCCCCCAAAACTATTTTGTTGAATATCCCTGGTGTACACTGTGTTTGTCACCTACATGTGTAAATAGTTGCACATATCACCTTTACCTAACCCATTTTGTCGAATGTTTAGCTTGTTACCTTCCATCATCTACCATGAATTGATTAACGTGAACCGCGACTTAAACAAGTTGAAAAACTTATTCGGGTGTTACCATTTTGTGGTCAATTGTACGGAATATGTACTGTACTGTGCAATCTACTAATAAAAGTTTCAATCAATCAATCAATCAATCGCTAGTGAACAATTTCAATTAAAGAGTGACAGAGTGAAATGAGCATAACTATTTAATAACTACCGGTAATAATAACTTTTATTGTGTACATTTTGATCAGAAATCGGAGAAGATGTGCCGTTTTCTCTCCGGACGAGTTGTATACACAGAGGGGATAATGTACAGAAATCTGACCAATCGCAGCCTTTTGTAGGTACGGGGAGAGGCGAGTTTTCTTAGCGTACACAATAAGCATGAACCAGGCTTGGTTTTCAAGCTTTAACACATGCAAAAGCTGCCCCTCACTGTACAAACACGCAGGTTTGGATCAGTGCCTTGCTTTGCTGCCTCCTCGGTTCAACTCGTCAACCCATCCTCAGGTTATTTATGATGCTGTGGTTGTGGAAGGATATCTGGCAGGTTACATTACTTCGACATGCGCATCTTGGTTTTAGGAGAAATTTGCACTGAATATTCAAACAACAATGTTTTTTTCCTTTTATGAGGAGATATGATTGTTCGTAAGCATAATTAAATTCAGCCTGTTAACCCGGCCTGTTTCTTATGTAGCCATTTGTAAAAAGGAATTGACCACCCCTGACGTTCTAACACAAGCATCTACCGAGCTCGACTGCGGCCATCTGGCTGCTATGCGCAATGTCACGGTTATTATCAAAAGCTTCTTTTTACACTCGTGTACAATAAATTACTTTAACATTAGAATGGCATATTTTTACACAAACAGGCATTCATGGTGGCCACAGAACAGGCGATTCTTTTGGGCAACATTAATTTGAAAATCAAAACAAAAAGGATATTGTGTTCAGACAAGCTAATGATTAGCATTAGCAATTTTACATGGCGATTTCAACACATCCAAATGTGTTAATGAAAACTACAACTAAAATACATGTCACACTTAAATAGCTGGTGTGTAATAAGTCCAATAGTTTCATTACAAACCTTTTTGTAGGGCACAACAAAAGACTAGATTCAGCCAAATGCCAAAGACTACTACTGCCATCTAACGTTTTGGAAGTGCAACTGCATGCAAAATCTACTAAACAATACTTGATAATGACACGCCGAAGTGTAAGAAATCAAAATATAACAACTGGACAGCACAGTTGTTAAAGGGGAACATTATCACAATTTCAGAATGGTTAAACCCATTAAAAATCAGTTCCCAGTGGCTTATTATATTTTTCGAAGTTTTTTTTTAAATTTTACCCATCACGCAATATCCCTAAAAAAAAGCTTCAAAGTGCCTGATTTTAACCATCGTTATAAACACCCGTCCATTTTCCTGTGACGTCACATAGTGAATACAAACAAACATGGCGGATAGAACAGCAAGATATAGCGACATTAGCTCGGATTCAGACTCGGATTTCAGCGGCTTAAGCGATTCAACAGATTACGCATGTATTGAAACGGATGGTTGTACTGTGGAGGCAGGTAGCGAAAACGAAATTGAAGAAGAAACTGAAGCTATTGAGCCATATCAGTTTGAACCGTATGCAAGCGAAACCGACGAAAACGACACGACAGCCAGCGAGACGGGAGAAAGCGAGGACGAATTCGGCGATCGCCTTCTAACCAACGATTGGTATGTGTTTGTTTGGCATTAAAGGAAACTAACAACTATGAACTAGGTTTACAGCATATGAAATACATTTGGCAACAACATGCACTTTGAGAGTGCAGACAGCCCAATTTTCATCAATTAATATATTCGGTAGACATACCCTCATGTCAGCAGGCCAGGGAAGCTCGGGTCGATATTCTTCTCTTGATCATCTTCGGTGGCATAAGGGACGGTGTGAGCCAAGACATCATCGTAGCATAGTTTTCGTCGGTAAAGTGTGCGGAACAAACGTCCAATTTCTTGCCACTTTCGCATCTTTGGGCCACTGGTGCAACTTGAATCCGTCCCTGTTCGTGTTGTTACACCCTCCGACAACACACCGACAAGGCATGATGTCTCCAAGGTACGGAAAACAGTCGAAAAAACGGAAAATAACAGAGCTGATTTGACTCGGTGTTTGAGAAAATGGCGGATTGCTTCATCGCTCCTAGAGCGAATATTAGAAAGGCGTTTAATTAGCCAAAATTCACCCATTTAGAGTTCGGAAATCGGTTAAAAAAATATATGGTCTTTTTTCTGCAACATCAAGGTATATATTGACGCTTACATAGGTCTGGTGATAATGTTCCCCTTTAAAAATTTCATAAAAACAATAAATTGTGTTGGCAACAAAATGTTAAAAAATTAACATTTATTAACACATGAACGCACAGAAGTACTGGAAATTGGTGTCGTTGAGTACCTGGAATTCATACCGTATCAATTTCAAATGTGAAAAGACTCCATCTCTCGTTAAACAAGTATATTTGTTGTGTTATTTAGATAATAGTGATGTTGTTGGAACACAGTGACACAATATTTTTAAGGAGTGCTGGGCATTGCTGACTGTGCAATAAAAAACCTTAATTTGGTCAATCTCCATTTATTTTCGTGGTTCCCCCTTTTCATGCGATCAAACCAGTGTTGATCTTTTAAAAGGAACTTCTGTTTAAACGGCGTCGTATTCAGGGGAATGAATAGTGAGATAAAAAGCAGCGGCGCCCGAGGCCTAAGCTCACAACCGCAGCAATAACAGAGAATCAAGCTTGGACTCATCTTGGAGTATCTTTAGGGGGGAAAGAGAGCGAGAGAGAGTTCACCTCCGTTTGTAATCTAATCTGATCCAGATTTCTAGCTGTTTGAAGCTCTGTCAAGAGAAATAGACTTTGATCAGACGGGCTGAGTGGAATGAGATGAGAGAGGGAGAGTTTGACTTCACTGAAGAGCATTTATCTCATTGCTGTAGCCATGTTCTTGATGCTCCTAATTGGAAGTACCAATAATCATTAGTCACCATGTAGAAGCTCTGTACAAAGATGACCAAACTCAGAAAAATAACATTGTCCATGCATGTGAATGTGTACAGTAAAATTACTTAGGACCCAAACTCCTCCAAATCCCTGTTGTGGCCCTCTGATAAAGCCTCGTCTATGTCACGATCTAGTCTCTATCTCCTTTTATTGCCATTTATCTGCCTGCTCCAAAAATAATGATGTCATCCTTGTTGTCATGGTGCACATTGGGGCAAGCACGAACATGCCAACGGGAGGGAGGGAAGGGTGGTAGTGGGAAAGCAGGTGCTGCAGTGTTTGGAAGGGAAGCCACGCTAAGGCTGGAGTTAGGATGCACCCAGCCACATTTTTTCACTACCCATCCTGATACCTCGATTTGGATATTTGCAGACACCAATACTCAGTCTGATACCAGAGTTTTTTTTGCTCTATATACTTTTTGAAATATTGTTGATTTTATATGAAGCTGTAATTATATTTACGAACATATGCATGTATTGTATGCGGGATCTGAGCCGAGGATGTCGTCGTGGCTTGTGCAGCCCTTTGAGACACTTGTAATTAAGGGCTATATAAATAAACTTTGATTGATTGATTGATTGATATGTGAGGTAAGAAAATAAGTAAAAAAAACCAGGGAAAATCCCACCCTGAAAACAAAAATCCAACTGCAAAGGTCACTAATTAACTGTCAATATTTATTACATCCAAGATGTAGAGACACGCAACACTTCATAGCCTTCTCCAAATAAAATACAGAGGGTTGCGTCTTCCGATCAGTGCAAATTAAATATACTGGCTAGGACTGTAAATCTTTGGGCACCACAAGATTCGATTCGATTCTTGGGGGTAATGATTTGATTCAGAATAAATTAGACTTAGACTTATACAAACTTTATTGATCCACAAGGGAAATTGTTCTACACAGTAGCTCAGTTTCAAAGGATGGAAAGGATAATGCAGGTATTAAGTAGACTAAAAATGTGCCATAGTAGCAATATCAAATATAACATATATATATATATATATATACAGTACAGTATTTTTCGGACTATAAGTCGCAGTTTTTTTCATAGTTTGGTCGGGCTCCAGTGCGATTTATATGTTTTTTTCCTTCTTTATTATGCATTTTCGGCAGGTGCGACTTATACTCCGAAAAATACGGTATATAATATATACTGATATATTATTATATTACATTGTTTATATAATATGTAGCATATCACAATTACCATGTACAATATTACAGTATATGTAACAGCTGCAGCAAAAAAATGGCAGCATAAAATAGAGAGTAGATCCAGCAGAAAATATATATATTATAAACAAAGAGAGGTAGCTAACATAGAAGCGGTCAGGTAATAGACCGATATCATCTATTGCTGTATGGCGAGTGATTATACAGCTGGATGGAGTGCGGAATGAAGGAGTTCTTGAATCGAACACTGTGGGATTGGAGTATGAGCTCCACTGTCCCTCAATTGTCTGGTGGAGTGGGTGGGCAGGATTGTCCATGATGACGAGCAGTTTGTCCAATGTCCTCCTGTCCCTCACTGACACAAACGCCTCCAACTGCGTGCCAATAGTTTGGCCGGCTTTCCGGATCAGTTTGTCAATCCGGTTTAAGTCCCTTTTGCTGGTGCTGCTCCCCCAACAGACCACTGCAAAGTACAGGGCACTGGCCACAACAGACTGAAAAAAGATCTCCAACAGCTTGCTGCACACATTAAAGGACCTAAGCTTCCTCAGGAAAAAGAGTCTGCTCATGCCTTTCTTGTATGCAGCTTTGCTGTTGTCCTTCCAGTCCAGTCTGCTGTTCAAGTTGACTCCCAGGTACTTGTACTTTTGATTCAAAACAATTCTCGATTCAAAATCAATACTTTTTTAATACAACTGGGTGCCAGTTCTATGACGAACTACATTCCTCCATAAAGTAAACAGTTCTAAAACATTTCTATATTACGTTTAAAAATATATATATATATATACCCACACATTTTAATAAAGTCAAATAAAAATAAGGCAAGAGAAGTATCCAACACTTCTCTTTTCTAAAGTAATTCTGTACAGACGATATGATCATATCAATCATACAATATGATTTGCCTGAGTGACTGGACAGGACAGATTTTTTAAAAAAATGTAATTTTTAAAATAGATTTTTTTTTTAATCCATTTAGAATTGTTACAAATAATAATTGCGCCTAATTCGAAAATGTATTTTTTTGACTCTCCTAATACTGACTCTTGTAGCAGCAAGTAATGAAAGAAGGTGGAACATATGCCTCATTTGTCCTTGCATCACAAGTCCACACGTCTATTCAACTGCTGGCCAGGCAGCCACTCGTCCGTTCCAAACTTGGGAGACAAAATGTTTTGGAGCAAATTGCTAAAAAAAAACTCTGGTGTGCTCCTGTTTTATAGAGGACCTTGGACTACTGTAAACATAAACACATCAACAGTTTAACCTTGCTAGGAAACACAGAACCCAGAGGTCCAAACTTGGGACTTACATAACTGAAGCATTCTTCAAGGCATCCCTTTAAGTCCTCTCGTTTTTGGCAGTTACACATTTTTTTTCCTCGAAATGTGATCTATATAACTAAGGTCTTGTTTACTACTGTAGTTTACTAGTGGCGTTCCTCAGGGTTATATTTCTTTTGTCCTCTTAATCAACATTTGGGCTATTCAACTGAAATCTGACCCCCCGATCCTTAGCTTTCTGGAAATGTGGCCCCTAAAACAACGTATCTGTACATTCTTGGCTTAGATCAATGTGCTTTTCCTTGTTTTTTTGACGCTGCTGTCAGTACTGTTTTTCTCAGCGGCGACTTGGATTACCATGGCTGCAGAAAAGGTCGCTGAATAAGTTTGGTTGGCGCCCCCGCCTTTTGAACGGCTTTGCGAACATACATTGCATAATGCATCTTGCTTTGCTGTGTTTCTAGTGGGAAATATTTCACACAGCGGACATGCTGATGAGAAGAGTTATTTTGCTAGATTGAGGTGTTAATTGGAAGCAGGCGATAGTTGGCTCCTATTCCCGAAATTGTAAAGCGCATCACACGGTATATAAAAACTTGAATTAAATTTCAAAATGAATATGATTTGGAATGCACAAGAAAGCAGAAAGGAAATCCTTGTTTTCTTTGACCACATGGTCTTGTCTGATTAAGTATATTGCAGAAACCAAACCAATGTTGCAATAGAGGTCATGAACAAACTACTTAGCCAGCATTATAGTGCCATCCATCCATTTTCTACCGCTTATTCCCTTCGGGGTGGCGGGGGGCGCTGGAGCCTATCTCAGCTACAATCGGGCGGAAGGCGGGGTACACCCTGGACAAGTCGCCACCTCATCGCAGGGCCAACACAGATAGACAGACAATATTCACACTCACATTCACACACTAGGGCCAATTTAGAGTTGCCAATCAACCTATCCCCAGGTGGGATTGAACCCCAGACTACTCAGCACCTTCGTATTGTGAGGCAGACCCACTAACCCCTCTTCCACCGTGCTGCCCAGTGAACTGATGGCATGGCCGCTGAGTCAAAGTTGTCCAAAACGAGAAGGTTAAGGCAACTGCAGTACACCGGAGTTGTACTGTCAGTAGCATTATAGTGCAAATGAGTTAATTGTCAACAACATATGTAACACATAACAATATACTCTTTGGCATATAAATTATAACAGAACTATTTTTAAAACATGTTACAGTTGCTCCTCCCTTGGCTACTGACACGATCAAACAATGCTTTTCGTTTTTGTACAATAACTGAACTCTGTATAGGATAAATACTTCCAGAAATCCCATAAAATAGGTTAATTATATATATATATATATATATATATATATATATATATATATATATATATATATATATATATATATATATATATATATATATATATATATATATATATATATTAGCAAACAAACAGGGTATATCTTGCATGGTGCTAGATTTTGTGCATTTCTCATGTCATTACAGCCAGTTGAGGGCGCTAAACCTCCATCCATCCATCCATCTTCTTCCGCTTATCCGAGGTCGGGTCGCGGGGGCAGCAGCCTAAGCAGGGAAGCCCAGACTTCCCTCTCCCCAGCCACTTCGTCCAGCTCCTCCCGGGGGATCCCGAGGCGTTCCCAGGCCAGCCGGGAGACATAGTCTTCCCAACGTGTCCTGGGTCTTCCTCGTGGCCTCCTACCGGTCGGACATGCCCTAAACACCTCCTTGGGAGGCGCTCGGGTGGCATCCTGACCAGATGCCCGAACCACCTCATCTGGCTCCTCTCGATGTGGAGGAGCAGCGGCTTTACTTTGAGCTCCCCCCGGATGACAGAGCTTCTCACCCTATCTCTAAGGGAGAGCCCCGCCACCCGGCGGAGGAAACTCATTTCGGCCGCTTGTACCCGTGATCTTGTCCTTTCGGTCATAACCCAAAGCTCATGACCATAGGTGAGGATGGGAACGTAGATCGACCGGTAAATTGAGAGCTTTGCCTTCCGGCTCAGCTCCTTCTTCACCACAACGGATCGATACAGCGTCCGCATTACTGAAGACGCCGCACCGATCCGCCTGTCGATCTCACGATCCACTCGTCCCTTACTCGTGAACAAGACTCCGAGGTACTTGAACTCCTCCACTTGGGGCAAGATCTCCTCCCCAACCCGGAGATGGCACTCCACCCTTTTCCGGGCGAGAACCATGGACTCGGACTTGGAGGTGCTGATTCTCATCCCAGTCGCTTCACACTCAGCTGCGAACCGATCCAGTGAGAGCTGAAGATCCTGGCCAGATGAAGCCATCAGGACCAAATCATCTGCAAAAAGCAGAGACCTAATCCTGCAGTCACCAAACCGGATCCCCTCAACGCCTTGACTGCGCCTAGAAATTCTGTCCATAAAAGTTATGAACAGAATCGGTGACAAAGGGCAGCCTTGGCGGAGTCCAACCCTCACCGGAAACGTGTCCGACTTACTGCCGGCAATGCGAACCAAGCTCTGACACTGATCATACAGGGAGCGGACCGCCACAATCAGACAGTCCGAAACCCCATACTCTCTGAGCACTCCCCACAGGACTTCCCGAGGGACACGGTCGAATGCCTTCTCCAAGTCCACAAAGCACATGTAGACTGGTTGGGCAAACTCCCATGCACCCTCAAGGACCCTGCTGAGAGTATAGAGCTGGTCCACAGTTCCACGACCAGGACGAAAACCACACTGTTCCTCCTGAATCCGAGGTTCGACTATCCGGCGTAGCCTCCTCTCCAGTACACCTGAATAGACCTTACCGGGAAGGCTGAGGAGTGTGATCCCACGATAGTTAGAACACACCCTCCGGTTCCCCTTTTTAAAGAGAGGAACCACCACCCCGGTCTGCCAATCCAGAGGTACCGCCCCCGATGTCCACGCGATGCTGCAGAGTCTTGTCAACCAAGACAGCCCTACAGCATCCAGAGCCTTAAGGAACTCCGGGCGGATCTCATCCACCCCCGGGGCCTTGCCACCGAGGAGCTTTTTAACTACCTCAGCAACCTCAGCCCCAGAAATAGGAGAGCCCACCACAGATTCCCCAGGCACTGCTTCCTCATAGGAAGACGTGTTGGTAGGATTGAGGAGGTCTTCGAAGTATTCCCTCCACCGATCCACAACTTCCGCAGTCGAGGTCAGCAGAACACCATCCGCACCATACACGGTGTTGGTAGTGCACTGCTTCCCCTTCCTGAGGCGGCGGATGGTGGTCCAGAATCGCTTCAAAGCCGTCCGGAAGTCGTTTTCCATGGCTTCCCCGAACTCCTCCCATGTCCGAGTTTTTGCCTCTGCGACCGCTGAAGCCGCACACCGCTTGGCCTGTCGGTACCTGTCCACTGCCTCAGGAGTCCCATGAGCCAAAAGAACACGATAGGACTCCTTCTTCAGCTTGACGGCATCCCTCACCGCCGGTGTCCACCAACGGGTTCTAGGATTACCGCCACGACAGGCACCAACTACCTTGCGGCCACAGCTCCAATCAGCCGCCTCGACAATAGAGGTGCGGAACATGGTCCACTCGGACTCAATGTCCAGCACCTCCCTCGTGACATGTTCAAAGTTCTTCCGGAGGTGGAAATTGAAACTCTCTCTGACAGGAGACTCTGCCAGACGTTCCCAGCAAACCCTCACAATGCGTTTGGGCCTGCCAGGTCTGTCCGGCATCCTCCCCCACCATCGCAGCCAACTCACCACCAGGTGGTGATCGGAAGAAAGCTCCGCCCCTCTCTTCACCCGAGTGTCCAAAACATGAGGCCGCAAATCCGATGACACAACTACAAAGTCGATCATAGAACTGCGGCCTAGGGTGTCCTGGTGCCAAGTGCACATATGGACACCCTTATGTTTGAACATGGTGTTCGTTATGGACAATCCGTGACGGGCACAAAAGTCCAATAACAAAACACCACTTGGGTTCAGATCCGGGCGGCCATTCTTCCCAATCACGCCTCTCCAGGTTTCACTGTCGTTGCCAATATGAGCGTTGAAGTCCCCCAGTAGAACGAGGGAATCACCCGGGGGAGCACTCTCAAGTACTCCCTCGAGTGAATCCAAAAAGGGTGGGTACTCTGAGCTGCTGTTTGGCGCGTAAGCGCAAACAACAGTCAGGACCCGTCCCCCCACCCGAAGGCGGAGGGAAGCTACCCTCTCGTCCACCGGGTTGAACTCCCACGTGCAGGCTCTGAGCCGGGGGGCAACAAGAATTGCCACCCCAGCCCGTCGCCTCTCACTGCTGGCAACGCCAGAGTGGAAGAGAGTCCAGCCCCTCTCGAGAGAACTGGTTCCAGAGCCCTTGCTGTGCGTCGAGGTGAGTCCGACTATATCCAACCGGAACTTCTCTACCTCGCGCACTAGCTCAGGCTCCTTCCCCCCCAGCGAGGTGACGTTCCACGTCCCAAGAGCTAGCTTCTGTAGCCGAGGATCGGACCGCCAAGTGCCCTGCCTTCGGCTACCGCCCAGCTCACATTGCACCCAACCTCTATGGCCCCTGCTATGGGTGGTGAGCCCATTGGAGCGCTAAACCTACCAGTGCTTTTAGTTTATTTAAAAGTCAAACATTATGAATGATAAATATATAACTATAACTATACATGGTCTGTATTAATGTTTAATGGTAATAATTTTTAATGGAACAACGTCAAATACGGTGAGAACAATTTTTTCCCCTTAATATACGATAATTTTAAGCTTCTGGTTACGTTTCGATTATTTGTCGACTCTATTTCCTATCTGGCAACCTTGCTCTTTGTAGTGTCTGTATAGTTTGTATTTATTATGCTGTTTCTGGACTTTTTTTAATCGTCTTGCTAGTTTTACGTTCACAGCTGCTTAATTACACGGTTCCAGCGACACTTTTATTAAAGTCTGTTGTTTTGCTTTATATTCACGCTAGCTTAGCGGTTAGCATGGCTTCTTCGTCTTCCCCTGCTCTCTTGCTCGGTGTGACAACATGGTTAGCTATTTCTCTAGTCCTCCAGTGACAATGATATTTTAAAGAAACGTTGTCTATTTGCCGCCGTGGAGGTGAGGATTAGCAACTTAGAAGCGGCGTAGCACTGTGGACAGACAGACTTTAGCCGCGCTTGCTAGAATGTGTAGTCAACCTGCATTGTAACAATAGGGCAAAATAAATACAATTACATTGTTGGCCAAATTGATTATGTTTTGTATCGTACATCCTTTATATCCTTATTAACTGACATGTTGAGTTGATAAAAACAACACCACAGCCGCAGCTGTGTATACCATTGTTTTGTTAGGAGCTAGCTGAAGACCCAGGCGGTGATTAGACTTATTTGAATGTTGCATTGATGTGTTAGCAACAAACTTCTTGTTTGTTTCAGTTTTGGAGTAGTTATGGAACGTTTCGAGGTGAAGCAGGCTTTTTCTTCAGCGTGTATGTTTTGTATGGGAAAATTCAGACAGATACATGAATCCAAAGCAGTGGAAAGTCCCCGAGCTGAGACATAGCCAGTGGTACTTTTCCTTCATTCTCTTTTTTCGCTCCCACTCACCGACTACGCTATAACGAGCCTCCTGGACCAGGACAAGAGTGGGGGAGAGAGAGAGAGAGAGGAGTCTGATAAATAAATACAAACGTACCGCAGAACCCATCAACAGGTTCCTGCTTAAGTCAATAAAAGAGTCACTGAGAGGTTCACTGTACTATAAATTCTCCAGTAGTTCATGTTAATAGTTAGTGATGAACTTAAATTGAGGTTTTGTGGTGATTTGATGGTCCAATGACATTAATGGAATTCCTCTTAGTTCTTCTTGTGGACTCTGTCTTATCAATGCCCCAAAAGTCCACAAAGTCCTACAAATACGCCGTTTGTGTTCATCGAGAAGGTCACTGACGAGCTTCTCTCTGTCCTAGGAGAAGCAACCTTGCGGGGGGACCCCAGACTCCAGTCCTTGTCCCTGTCTTCCTCCTCATCGTCTTCTTCATCCTCCTCCTCCTCCTCGTCCATCTCAAGCCACAGGACGGGCCCGCCTCCCATCAGTCCCACCAAGAGGAAGCTGAGCAGCGAGCAGGGTGACAGTGACATGGACGACAACGAGCACGTGGCCAAGATGAGCCGACTTTTCGCCACGCAGTTGTGAGTACGCCACTACGACAGGCACAATATGGTTTATGACTCACACACACCCCAACACACCAAAATCAGCATGCAATTAATCATAATTATTCAAAACTACACACCCCAACACACCAAAATAAGCATGTAATTAATCATAATTATTCAAAGCTACACACCCCAACACACCAAAATCAGCATATTATTAACGTATTGTTCGGGCTATAAGTCGCTCCGGAGTATAAGTCGCACCGGCCGAAAATGCATAATAAAGAAGGAAAAAAACATATATAAGTCGCACTGGAGTATAAGTCGCATTTTTTGGGGAAATTTATTTGATAAAAGCCAACACCAAGAATAGACATTTGAAAGGCAATTTAAAATAAATAAAGAATAGTGAACAACAGGCTGAATAAGTGTACGTTATATGAGGCATAAATAACCAACTGAGAACGTGCCTGGTATGTTAACGTAACATATTATGGTAAGAGTCATTCAAATAACTATAACATATAGAACATGCTATACGTTTACCAAACAATCTGTCACTCCTAATTGCTAAATCCCATGAAATCTTATACGTCTAGTCTCTTACGTGAATGAGCTAAATAATATTATTTGATATTTTACGGTAATGTGTTAATAATTTCACACATAAGTCGCTCCTGAGTATAAGTCGCACCCCCGGCCAAACTATGAAAAAAACTGCGACTTATAGTCCGAAAAATACGGTACTCATAATTATTCAAATCTACACAAGTGTAACCTTAAAGGGGAAAATGACTGTAAGTTCCTGACTATAAGCCGCTATTGTTTTCCTGAAACGGTGCGGCTACCGTATTTTCCGCACTATAAGGCGCACCGGATTATTAGCCGCACCTTCAATGAATGGCATATTTCATAACTTTGTCCACCAATAAGCCGCCCCGGACTATAAGCCGCGCCTACGCTGCGCTAAAGGGAATGTCAAAAAAACAGTCAGATAGGTCAGTCAAACTTTAATAATATATTAAAAACCAGCGTTCTAACAACTCTGTTCACTCCCAAAATGTACGCAAATGTGCAATCACAAACATAGTAAAATTCAAAATAGTGCAGAGCAATAGCAACATAATGTTGCTCGAACGTTAATGTCACAACACACAAAATAAACATAGCGCTCACTTTCTGAAGTTATTCTTCATTCGTAAATCCTTCGTCTTCGGTGTCCGAAGTGAAAAGTTGGGCAAATTTACGATCCACTGGCAGATGTTGGCGTCGTCTGGCGCTGCCTCCTCGTCTTAGTGAAGGTGTGTTCGCCTTCTGTCATCCATTGTTCCCACGCAGTTAGCAGTCTAGCTTCGAATGCCCTGTTGACACCAATATCTAGCGGCTGGAGGTCTTTTGTCAATCCACCCGGAATGACGGCGAGTATTGAATTAAGCGCGTAAGCGTGTCTCTCAATGTGCTGTTATGAGCTAGCAAATATAACAACTACACTACCCAGCATGCAACGATAGTTACGAGCATGCACGGTAGCCCTGAGAAGCGTTGTATGCTGGCAGTTAGCACGCTGTGAGTAAACGTTGAGAACTCAGTTAACACGCCTCGTCTGCATTATTTATAATTAGACAGACAACACACTTAATAGGAGCCATTTTGGGGTCTTTACATAAACACACAAATGGAAATGAAACGTCACATATCCCAGCATGCACCGCGCGCTTCTTCGTCGTCCACTGTTCCCACGCAGTTAGCAGTCTAGCTTCGAATGCCCTGTTGACACCAATATCTAGCGGCTGGAGGTCTTTTGTCAATCCACCCGGAATGACGGCGAGTATTGAATTAAGCGCGTAAGCGTGTCTCTCAATGTGCTGTTATGAGCTAGCAAATATAACAACTACACTACCCAGCATGCAACGATAGTTACGAGCATGCGCGGTAGCCCTGAGAAGCGTTGTATGCTGGGAGTTAGAATGTGGTTTTGAGCACGCTGCGAGTAAACGTTGAGAACTCAGTTAACACGCCTCGTCTGCATTATTTATAATTAGACAGACAACACACTTAATAGGAGCCATTTTGGGGTCTTTACATAAACACACAAATGGAAATGAAACGTCACATATCCCAGCATGCACCGCGCGCTTCTTCTACGGGGAAAAAAGATGGCGGCTGTTTACCGTAGTTGCGAGACCTAAACTTTATGAAAATGAATCTTAATATTTATCCATATATAAAGCGCACCGGGTTATAAGGCGCACTGTCAGCTTTTGAGAAAATTTGTGGTTTTTAGGTGCGCCTTATAGTGCGGAAAATACGGTAATTTTGGAGCTTTTTCTTCGCTGACGGCCATAATGCAAATAGTTTTACATAAAAAAATGAAGCAAAGACACTGAAAAGGTTTGCTCACTGCAGGTGCTGCAGTGCCCTTCTGTTTAGATCTTTTAACTGGAAGTACAATTGCTGTTCTATCTTCTAGTCAGCCATAGCGTTTCTTCACATATGGATTTTTCATTCATCGCTCCATTTGCATGTTTTACAATGTAACTAAAACAATTCTTACTGACTAAAACGTCCCATGTGTGATGTCTGTAGGAGTGTTTTCATGCATATTTGGATGTGCTATCTTAATGTAATGAAGCTAGCGTTGTTGTTGTTAGCATTAGCTAATATGCTTTTTGTATTTTTTTAGTTTCTTTAATTCCTCAGAATGTCACCGTGGAGTTATTGAGTTTGTTTAGCTGATCGGAGAACTAGCTTCCGCAGCTAGTGAGTCCATGACGATGACGTCTGTTTTGTTTGATTAGCCGTTTTACTGCTGTGTGCTGCAGACACCGTTTGGAATCAACTAAGGCATGCAAATAAACATTAACAAAATCTTTCTGTGCAAATAACTAATTTCACAATATATCTGGTGTGGCTGACGTATGGAAAAAAAAAAGTTTCTTCTAAAATTTAGTGGGTGCGTCTTATATACCGCTGCGCTCTATAGTCTGGAAAATATGTTACCTTCTGTAAAGCTGGTTGACAATTTTCCCATTGAAACTAACCAATTTCAGACTCAAAGAGCTGTCACTATCATAAACCCAATGTTGTCAGGAGTATTTGAAGTATAAATGAAGCTAACTCAATTTTGATAGCAAATGCTGAATGCATAATGCTAATGTGAGCCCCTGTCTTCATGTATGGCGCTAGTAAGCACTGTTAATGGTCACACAGTGCAAGCAAGTTCCTCTTTCAGTTCCATACATGGTATTGTATATTTGTTTCAGACATGCTTAACATGTATGATTTTTTTTTTCTTTTTAGTTTCAATTAACCTATAGTTTGTACACATAGCTGGCTTTGAGGCAGCTTATTTAGCAGTCTTTTTAGTCTTACAAAACACAGCCGTAGCAATGCTGGCGTTTCAGGTGGCTGATAAGGTTTGATGCGTTGAAGTTTGTTTTCCCTCCTTACAGAAGGTTTGCCAAACATTTGGTACAAATCGCATGTGAAATATCTTCCTTTTGAAACAGTGAAGTTGTCCCCCACATTGGACGCCATGTTTGTTTACACTGAGTTTAGGGAACGTTTATAACTGGCTGTTTACGGCAAAGGTAGGAGCTTGATTTGCTCACTCTAACCCACCTACAGCACAGTACGGGGAATTCCGTCTGATTTGAGAGTTTTTAATTTTGAAAATTTTATCTGAGCTATGTTTAATTGTTTTCCGATTTATCTATATGGCTTCATAATTCCTCATTTAGCCCGATGATTATCAGTCCAATATTTATTGTGCACCCCTAATTATAATAATAATAATAACTGGAATTTATATAGCGCTTTTCTAAGTACCCAAAGTCGCTTTACATGTAGAACCCATCAATCATTCACACCTGGTGGGGGTAAGCTACTTTCATAGCCACAGCTGCCCTGGGGCAGACTGACGGAAGCGTGGCTGCAATTTGCGCCAACGGCCCCTCCGACCACCACCTATCATTCATCATTCAATTCACCGGTGTGAGTGGCACCGGGGGCAAAGGGTGAAGTGTCCCGCCCAAGGACACAACGGCAGCGATTTTTGGATGGTAAGAGGCGGGGAGCGAACCTGCAACCCTCAGGTTTCTGGCACGGTTGCTCTACCCGCTACTCCATGCCGCCCCTAATTATATCATATTAAGGAATGAAACAGTGTTAAATAAAAAGAGGGAAAAGGCTAACAATAAACGTGGGTTTAATTGGCGTAGTAAAGTAAAAAAAATATGTTGATAAATACAAAATAAAGTCAGACTGAGTGGAGACATTAAATAAAGGCATTAAAACTAAATATGTCAATGCTGGATTCTATCATTTTGACTGATTCGCCCAATATATAAGAACATTTTAGATGAAAATTAATAACTTATTGAATTTGGCCTAATCTATGTTGTCCTGTAGTTGATTGTTGAGACTCCAAGCTGCATCACATTGGTGATGGTTGTCGTCACATTTGACCTCTTTAGCTTGTCATAACTTTAAAGGCCTACTGAAATGCGATTTTCTTATTTAAACGGGGATAGCAGGTCCATTCTATGTGTCATACTTGATCATTTTGCGATATTGCCATATTTTTGCAGAAAGGATTTAGTAGAGAACATCGACGATAAAGTTCGCAACTTTTGGTCGCTGATAAAAAAGCCTTGCCTGTACCGGAAGTAGCAGACGATATGCGCGTGACGTCACAGGTTGTGGAGCTCCTCACATCCGCACATTGTTTACAATCATGGCCACCAGCCGCGAGAGCGATTCGGACCGAGAAAGCGACGATTTCCCCATTAATTTGAGCGAGGATGAAAGATTTGTGGATGAGGAAAGTGAGAGTGAAGGACTAGAGGGCAGTGGGAGCGATTCAGATAGGGAAGATGCTGTGAGAGGCGGGTGGGACCTGAAATTCAGCTGGGAAAGACTAAAACAGTAAATAAACACAAGACATATATATACTCTATTAGCCACAACACAACCAGGCTTATATTTAATATACCACAAATTAATCCCGCATAACAAACACCTCCCCCCTCCCGTCCATATAACCCGCCAATACAACTCAAACACCTGCACAACACACTCAATCCCACAGCCCAAAGTACCGTTCACCTCCCCAAAGTTCATACAGCACATATATTTCCCCAAAGTCCCCAAAGTTACGTACGTGACATGCACATAGCGGCACGCACGTACGGGCAAGCGATCAAATGTTTGGAAGCCGCAGCTGCATGCGTACTCACGGTACCGTGTCTGCGTATCCAACTCAAAGTCCTCCTGGTAAGAGTCTCTGTTGTCCCAGTTCTCCACAGGCCAATGGTAAAGCTTGACTGTCATCTTTCAGGAATGTAAACAATGAAACACCGGCTGTGTTATCCGGCACAACAGTCAGGGGGTGCATTCTACGGCGGGGGTGCGTTAACCGGCACAACACCTGCCGCAATACACCGCTTCCCACCTACAGCTTTCTTCTTTGCTGTCTCCATTGTTCATTGAACAAATTGCAAAAGATTCACCAACGCAGATGTCCAGAATACTGTGGAATTTTGCGATGAAAACAGACAACTTAATAGCTGTCCACCATGCTGTCCCAAAATGTCCTCTACAATCCGTGACGTCACACGCAGGCGTCATCATACCGAGACGTTTTCAGCAGGATATTTAGCGCAAAATTTAAAATTGCACTTTTGGCATGTGTTGCAATGTTAAGATTTCATCATTGATATATAAACTATCAGACTGCGTGGTCGGTAGTAGTAGGTTTCAGTAGGCCTTTAAATAAGAATCCTAGAAAAATGACTTGCGCAGTCATTTAGATGCTTGCTAAACTGAGGTTTCCCAATTGTTTGTCTTCTAAGTTTTTGTGCAACTTTTTGAGGCATCTTTAAATCTTTAGATTCTGCTGTAATTTTCTGTCTCTCTGCTCATACTGTATTGCTTGTCAAAGCTGCATATTACACCCGATCCTAGAATATTACTCACATGCATAACTTTCCCACTGTGCCCTGTTCGAGAGATTCCAGAGATTCTGGCGCTCTCCAGCTGGTAGTGAAGGCGCTCCAGGAGGCCTAAGGGGCAGGCGACCTGGGGCCTCTCTCTCCGTGAGACACAGTCAGTCATGGGACTACAGCCTATTATTATTTATTGCAGCAATGTCAGGAAGTTGACGGCTGGAGCTGCGCTGGTTCTTAGGAAAACTTCTTGCTGGGGGAAACACAGGTCACGTTCACAATTGATGGTCGTCTGCTTGTGTAAGGAAAAGCGTTCAAATGTTTAAATGCAGAAAGCGGCTCACAATTCATGTTGTGTTGTTAAGAGATTTGTGTTTTATGCTTCCCTATTTGCATGTGCAGATTGTGTTACATCAGGTAAGTGGCTGTGGCGGTGCATGGGAAAATGCTCCTTTTCTTCCCTCATCTTGTGACTGCTCACATAACAAAGGATTAGTTTGTGCCACTTGACATTTGTGCACAGTCATCGTGTTTCTCCCCCTCATGTATGGCCATCCACTAGTATGAGACTCAACATTCTACATTTCCCAGACAAACACACTTTTGCTTTATTCCATTGTCTGCATCTGTTTAATTTAGCAGATTACGATACGGCTTTGTGTTGTAATAGCTTACAGTCGCGGTTTTAATTTTTCCCCCCGAACATCTCATTTCCTAAAATACCGATGATGAAACATAATCTCTTGTTTTGATCTTCATTTTAATTAAGACCTCAAAGTATTTATGTAAGCATTCATTCTTCTACCTGAACTTGTTTTACATCCTCTTTCCTGATTTGCTTTATTTTCAGTCATTAAATTGGAGGTTCCCTTCTAGGCATTTTGCACTAGGAAGACACAACAAACATTAGCCACAAGCTGTGGTAAGAATCAAAGTAGCATCAAGCACTCACTGTTCAGATATACAGACTTGTTACCATTTGTCTGCAAGACTGGTTGGTGCTGTGTTGTGTGAATGCTTAAAGGGGAACATTATCACATTTTCAGAAGGGTTAAAACCATTAAAAATCAGCTCCCAGTGGCTTATTTTATTTTTCGAAGTTTTTTTCAAAATTTTACCCATCACGCAATATCCCTAAAAAAAGCTTCAAAGTGCCTGATTTTAACCATCGTTATATACACCCGTCCATTTTCCTGTGACGTCACATAGTGATGCCAATACAAACAAACATGGCGGATAGAACAGCAAGTTTATAGCGACATTAGCTCGGATTCAGACTCGGAGTTCAGCGGCTTAAGCGATTCAACAGATTACGCATGTATTGAAACGGATGGTTGTAGTGTGGAGGCAGGTAGCGAAAACGAAATTGAAGAAGAAACTGAAGCTATTGAGCCATATCGGTTTGAACCGTATGCAAGCGAAATCGACACAACAGCCAGCGACACGGGAGAAAGCGAGGACGAATTCGGCGATCGCCTTCTAACCAACGATTGGTATGTATTTGTTTGGCATTAAAGGAAACTAACAACTATGAACTAGGTTTACAGCATATGAAATACATTTGGCAACAACATGCACATTGAGAGTGCAGACAGCCCAATTTTCATCAATTAATATATTCTGTAGACATACCCTAATCCGCTCTCTTTTCCTGGGGGTCTGGCGGCAGATTTCTTTGACTTTATCGTTGGAAATGCATCTACTTTGAGTGTCGCAGGATATCCACACATTCTTGCCATCTCTGTCGTAGCATAGCTTTCGTCGGTAAAGTGTGCGGAACAAACGTCCAATTTCTTGCCACTTTCGCATCTTTGGGCCACTGGTGCAACTTGAATCCGTCCCTGTTCGTGTTGTTACACCCTCCGACAACACACCGACGAGGCATGATGTCTCCAAGGTACGGAAAACAGTCGAAAAAACGGAAAATAACAGCTGATTTGACTCGGTGTTTGTAATGTGTTTGAGAAAATGGCAGATTGCTTCCCGATGTGACGTCATCGCTCTGAGAGCGAATAATACAAAGGCGTTTAATTCGCCAAAATTCACCCATTTAGAGTTCGGAAATCGGTTAAAAAAATATATGGTCTTTTTTCTGCAACATCAAGGTTTATATTGACGCTTACATAGGTCTGGTGATAATGTTCCCCTTTAAAGCTGCTCTGTGTCACCGGCTCAGAATTACAGTTTTTGCAACAAAAGATAAAGGAACACCCCAATGGTCAGCATGTGTTACTCGTAGTACTTTCAGAGAACACATTTAACAAATATAAATCTATATATTTGTCCCAATGAAGTTAAACTTTGTAAAAAAAAGTTTATATTGATGTTGAACCAGTGAGTAAAATCATACGCTTTTCTAAATACTGCTTTTAAAAATACTGTTGTCCTTTTCCTGCGTGCTTACAGTCTTACTGGTAAGAGTGCGGGTTATGGTGCTCGGGGTTCATTAAGACGTGGGCAGCCACCTGTCACATTTGTCTGTGACTCAGTTCCCATTGAAAGTGAATTAAGACCATGTACAAGTCTGAAATTGTTTACATTTTTCATCTGATTTCAACCATCCATCCATCCATTTCCTACCGCTTGTCCCTTTCGGGGTCGCGGGGGGTGCTGGAGCCTATCTCATTCCAATGTCAAATTCAGCTCATTCAGGACATTTGGGGTAGCATTTTTTAATTTCCCCAAAACTCCGGTAACACTGACCCATTTTTGTTAAACAAATCTTTATCGTCCTTAGTATCGACAATACTAACTTCTTATACATTTTGTCAAATGAGTCAAACCATTCCATTGTTAAAATATCCATCTCATTTAAGCTATTTGCAAGATTCCTAACATTTCACAGAATTGTCCACCCTTTTCCTACTGGAATGTTGTCCACTG
The DNA here is from genome assembly GCF_033978685.3 of Nerophis lumbriciformis. Classification (NCBI taxonomy): domain Eukaryota; kingdom Metazoa; phylum Chordata; class Actinopteri; order Syngnathiformes; family Syngnathidae; genus Nerophis; species Nerophis lumbriciformis. The sequence continues at coordinate 49,976,080 of NC_084550.2, read as the reverse complement.
TTGGCGAGTCAATCACATGATTGTTTTGGCTTTACCCCGGATACCCTTCCTGATGCAACCCTGACCCAATCAAACCCATGCCCTTTGCCTTGAAACACCACCAGGGGATACTTTTCCTATTGAAATAAATGTAGACTGTATCTAAGATCCACATTTCCCAACCCATCTGAACTATGCCAGCATCAAATTATTCATTCCATTAATCAATTTTCGACATTCCAAACATTCAGTTTTCCATAGTTCCCCATTTTCTGGCCCCATGGAAAAGAATGGATAATATTCTTCAAGTGATTGCTGCATCACGCCGTGCAGCTGATTCAGAGCATTCCAATTTAGATTTTCCACATACCAATAATTTCCGCATACTTTCCCCATACAGTATATCAGCTCTTAAGCATTCACACAAGTCCCTCCAAATTGAACTCGACTTAAAATGATTGTTTGAAAATGCACATACACCATGAGTCACCTTGAACATTCAGCTACAATCTGAGCATTTGTGCAGACCGACACCTGACACCCCCTCTAGTAGGGGGGCAGGGCTCGAGAAGTCTAGACCTATCCTTTTGTTGTCCAATCCCAACACGCCACTGTCAGGACAGGGGGAGTCAGACTTTCAGAACAAAGTGTCTGAACAAACTCCAGCTGCTTGTACAGACTAATCATACAGCACTGTTTTGTGCCGCTTCTTTTCTCGCATGTCCTGTTTCAGTAGTGACCTTGTTTTAGCCGGCGTGCAAGAACGTGTCCTGCATGTGCCGGCTTGTTTATGGTCCTCTGCATGTGGCGGCTGTGCATCGACTCCGAGCAAGAGGAGGAGGGGAGTCTCAAACAAAGAACCCTTATCCCGCCCGCTGGAGCCTGCGTGCTGGAAGCTTGCTACTGCCTGCCCTTCTGGCTGCCACTCAGCACTTGTAAAGCTTCCAGAGTAAAAGTTGCAGTTGCGCCTTTCAAAATAAGAGGAGGAGGACACACTTCCCCATTGGCTTTTGTTTGGCAAAACATTCCTTGTTGTTGGCCATGCATTAACATATTTCTGTAGCATAGCACTACAGCTTCCTTCTCCTTGAAACTTCGGTAACACTTTAGTATGGGGAACATATTCACCATTAACTAGTTGCTTATTAAAGTAACAAAGACTTAATTTAGAGTTATTTGGACACTAGGGGAACATATAAGGGTTAGGGTTAGGACATACTTGCCAACCTTGAGACCTCCGATTTCGGGAGGTGGGGGCATGGTTAAGAGGGGGAAGAGTATATTGACAGCTAGAATTCACCAAGTCAAGTATTTCATACATATATACATACATATATATATATACATACATATATATATATATATATATATATATATATATATATATATATATATATATATATATATATATATATATATATATATATATATATATAAATATATATCCTGAAAATATGCAAACAAAACTGTGTTTAGATAATTGATACTTCAAACTTGCATAAATAAATCTTAAGGAATATAACATAACTTGGCTTCTGAGAGCTTCAAAATGTAATGAATAAAATGCTAAAGTTGTTGATAAACAAGCAATTATTTTGATAATTAAATATGGTCATTTTAAATGAATTATTATGATCATTTAAAATTAATGATTTCAATTATGTTTATTTTAATGTATAATTCTATGGCTGGATGTAATAAGGAGTCAGAAAAAATACAAATAAAAATACAATGAATTGTGATGTTTTTAGCAAAATATAGTAAACATGTATTTTTTTAAATTAATAAATATATTTATTTTTAGGTAAGATAAACATAATAATACAATGTATCTCTAGTGTGGATGATTTAGTTCTTGTCACCCTGTTGTCCTCCCGTCATAAAGAAAAGGCTGTCCTCACTCAGGTCCGCATGGAGTTGAAGGGGACGTGGCCTCCAGCTCCGGCTGAAAATCGGGAGATTTTCGGGAGAATATTTGTCCCGGGAGGTTTTCGGGAGAGGCGCTGAATTTCGGGAGTCTCCCGGAATATTCGGGAGGGTTGGCAAGTATGGGTTAGGGTTACTAATAGGGATGTCCGATAATGGCTTTTTGCCGGTATCCGATATTCCGATATTGTCCACCTCTTTAATTACCGATACCGATATCAACTGATATATACAGTCGTGGAATTAACACATTATTATGCCTGATTTGGACAACCAGGTATGGTGAAGATAAGGTACTTTAAAAAAAATAAAAATAAAATAAGATAAATAAATTAAAAACATTTTCTTGAATAAAAAAAAGTAAAACAATATAAACACAGTTACATAGAAACTAGTAATTAATGAAAATGAGTCAAATTAACTTTTAAAGGTTAGTACTATTAGTGGACCAGCAGCACGCACAATCATGTGTGCTTACGGACTGTATCCCTTGCAGACTGTATTGATATATATTGATATATAATGTAGGAACCAGAATATTAATAACAGAAAGAAACAACCCTTTTGTGTGATTATGTTACTAATTTGCATGTTAATAAGCAACTAATTAATGGTGGACAAGTGTTCCCCATACTAAAGTGTTACCGAAACTTCTTCACATGCAGGAGGATTAAAAAGGTTGGGGAAGAAACAGTGTAGTGTGTCTTGTATTCAATGTGCGTTCGTATTCACATGTTGGTTTCTTTGCCTCCTTGTTGGGATTTCCACATCCGACGTGTCCCCAGCTTTGGTAACAAAGGGTTTTTCTCCAGTCTTCTTAACCCTGCAGTCACTTAGCTGGCAAACACGTGTGTGCTTCTTATCGTGCAGCTGCAAGCCCGAGTGGTGTCGGGAATGGTGCAAAGCCTTCTTCTGCTTATTCATATTTAGCACGCTTTTATCCTACATAGAAAGTTGGGAGGAAGCGGCACTTCACTTAGTGCAACAGATGGATGCACATATTTTTAACTTCCGCTGCTAAAGCCTGGACTCTCTTTCTTTTTTATTTACAGTCTGGATAACTGGTGTGGCTCTCTTTCTATGTATGTGTATATTTATATACAGTATTTCCATTTTGTGGCTTTGCACAGAGCCCCGGTTGGCCTGCTTGTAACCTGTGGTAGAGCCTTCATCCGCCCCCTCGACTTTTTCTCCATTTTTTGTGTCTTTTCTCAACACGCTGATTCTTCCCAGATGTTTCCTGTGTGTGTGTCATTCCCTCTCCTGTCTCCATGGATCTCTCTGAGGATATCAACATCTACCCATGTTGGAGATTTATAGGGAGGGCTTTCCTGAAGAAATGTGTTTTCCCCTGCTGTAGTTTTTTAATTTGAGAAACAACAAAATGCAGGGTGAAAAAGCAATACAGTCGTGGTCAAAAGTTTACATGCACTTGTAAAGAACATAATTTCATAGCTGTCGTGAGTTTCCAATACTTTCTAGGGATTGGAGCACATACTTGTTGGTCACAAAAATGAAGTTTGGTTGTTTTATGAATTTATTATGGGTCTACTGAAAATGTGACCAAATCTGTTACATGTCCCTTGGCAAGTTTCACTGCAATAAGACACTTTTGGTAGCCATCCACAAGCTTCTGGTTGAATTTTTGACCACTCCTCTTGACAAAATTGGTGCAGTTCAGCTAAATGTGTTGGTTTTCTGACATGGACTTGTTTCTTCAGCATTGTCCACACATTTAAGTCAGGACTTTGGGAAGGCCATTCTAAAACCTTCATTCTAGCCTGATTTAGCCATTCCTTTACCACTTTTAACTTGTGTTTGGGGTCATTGTCCTGCTGGAACACCAAACTGCGCCCAAGACCCAACCTCCGGGCTGATGATTTTAGGTTGTCCTGAAGAATTTGGAGGTAATCCTCCTTTTTCATTGTCCCATTTACTCTCTGTAAAGCACCAGTCCCATTGGCAGCAAAACAGGCCCAGAGCATGATACTACCACCACCATGCTTGACGGTAGGCATGATGTTCCTGGGATTAAAGGCCTCCCCTTTTCGCCTCCAAACATATTGCTGGGTATTGTGGCCAAACAGCTCAATTTTTGTTTCATCTGACATCACATGGACAAAGATAAGACCTTCTGGAGGAAAGTTCTGAAGTGACTTAAATATTTCTCACAAAGCTTACAGCTTCCTCTTTTTTTATAACACTTTTGCATTCTTTGAACCTTTGTGAGGTTAGAAGACACTGGTTTTGGACCTGAGTGAAGGCCTTCTTTGATCCAGGCTCCTTTTTTAGTCGAACGTTTGATGGCATTGAGTTCAGGGCTCCCAAGTTCCGCCACACCAAACTCCCTGGCTGCTGGAAAATCTTCTACAAATTGTTTCCAGACCAACATAAGCTTATAATTGTAAACAATCTCATGGTGACATAAAGAAGTAAGAGTCAAGTGGGGACCACCAAGGCCAACATAATTGATTAGGTTAATAAGTACAGTGTTACCTTGATTCTTGTTAGTAATCCGTTCCAAAATGACCCCCGGGTCGGAAGTTGAAAGCAGGCTAGCACATTTTGTAAAACACAGCTGGATTCTTGCATTTTATTAACCTCTGTGCAACTTTAAGATTGGCTGGACACACTTACTCTTAGGATCAAATAGGGACTTTCTCATAAAAGTGTCATTAGTAAGCAAAATAGTAATATTTATTTTCTACTTTCTGTGCTTGAAATGTTTGGAGAACTTCAGATATATTTATTGATATTAAGTTTGTATAATGTTTTATGCTTTTTATGTTTAATGGCCTTTTTGTCAAAAATACAAATTGTTTTTTTTATATTGGGAAATGTAAAATATGCAATATTTTAAAACATTGCAGAGTGGAATATTTGAAGTTGTGTAATTACAGTATTGATTAGGTCAATAATTCATGACATTAATTTTGATACAATGTCAGTGCCTACTCAGGTAGAATGACCGGTAAAGCAGGCAGAACCTGCCATCTTATATATAACTGCCTAATAAGGGTCGACAAACAAATTGATTCACATCCTAATCATGATTCTTATTCATCCCAATTCTAAATCAATTCATAATTTTCAAAAATCCATCCATTTATCCATCTTCTTCCGCTTATCCGAAGTCTGGTCTTGGGGGCAGCAGTTAAAGCAGAGAAGCTCAGACTTCCCTCTTCCTAATAACTTCGTCCAGCTCTTCCTGGGGGATCCCGAGGTGTTCCCAGGCCAGCTGGGAGACATAGTCTCTCCGCCGTGTCCTGGGTCTTCCCTGTGTTTTTCTACCGGTCAAACGTGCCTTAAACACCTCCCAAGGGAGGCGTTCGGGGGGCATTCTGACCAGATGCCCGAACCACCTCATCTGGCTCCTATCGATGTGGAGGAGCAGCGGCTTTACACTGAGCTCCTCCCGAATGACAAAGCTTCTTACCCTATCTCTAAGAGAGGAAACTCATTTCGGCCACTTGTACCCATGATCTTGCCCTTTCGGTCATAACTCAAAGTTCATGACCATAGGTGAGGATAGGGACGTAGATCGACCAGTAAGTTGAGAGCTTTGCCTTCCGGCTCAGCTCTTTCTTCACCACGACGGATCCACATTACTGCAGACGCCACACCAATACGCCTGTCAATCTCACGATCCACACTTCCCTCACTAGTGAACAAGACCGGCAGGTACTCGCCTTATTCAGTGGACTCGGACTTGGAACTGCTGATTTTCATCCCAGTCGCTTCACACTCTGCTGCAAACAGATCCACTGAGAGCTGAAGATCCTGGCCAGATAAAGCCAGCAGGACCACAACATCCGCAAAAAGGAGAGACTTAATCCGGCAGCCACCAAACTGGATCCCCTCAAACCCCCGACTGCGCCTGGAAATTCTTTCCATAAAAGTTGTAAACAGAATCGGTGACAAAGGGCAGCACTGGCCGAGTTCCAACCCTCACTGGAAACGGGTCCGACTTACTGCCGGCAATGCAGACCAAGCTCATACAGGGAGCGGACAGCCACAAGCAGGCGGTCCGATACCCCGTACTCTCTGAGCACCCTCCACAGAACTTCCCGAGGAGGGAAGTCAAAAATTGTTAAAAATTTCCAAAAAGGAATCGTAATCAAATCCAATCGTTAGGTGCCCGAAAATTTACACTCCTACTGCCCAAGAGTTTCGCCAATCACCTGTACAGCAGTTGCTTGTTTATGCTTATCAAAGCTCTGAGTGTTATGCTAATGTTTTTCTGGTGTCTTTTGGTAAGCAGAACTGGCGTGCGGGAAGGGCCGCAATTACAGCAAAATATAATGTTCTTGTTTTTCAATTGGCAAGTATGAGATTAATTCGGTTTTCATTGAAAAAGCATAGCAATATACCAGATTAGTCTGTTAAAGGGGAACATCACAACCAGACCTTTGTAAGCGTCAATATATACCTTGATGTTGCAGAGAAAAGACCATATATTTTCTTAACCGATTTCCGAACTCTAAATCGGTGAATTTTGGCGAATTAAACGCCTTTCTATTATTCGCTCTCGGAGCGATGACGTGACGTCACATCGGGAAGCAATCCGACATTTTCTCCCTTTCGTCGGTGTGTTGTCGGAGGGTGTAACAACACGAACAGGGACGGATTCAAGTTGCACCAGTGGCCCAAAGATGCGAAAGTGGCAAGAAATTGGACGGAATTTGTTCAAAATACGAGGGTGTGGGGAAAGCCGACCAAATGGTCAGTCGTTTGTTCCACACACTTTACCGACGAAAGCTATGCTACGACAGAGATGGCAAGAATGTGTGGATATCCTTCGACACTCAAAGCAGATGCTGACATCAACTCCAAAACTGGACAGATCAGCTTTCAGGAAAAGAGAGCGGATGAGGGTATGTCTACAGAATATATTAATTGATGAAAACTTTATTCATTACTCGCGGTTTTAGGTAAATTATTATACATAAACTGTGTTTACCAATCATTTAGCTTAAAAACATTTATTTTTTTCAATCATTCGAGTACATTCGGGTAGTATTTTGTGTCTATTTAGGTATGGTTAACCTGAGTGCTGAAATCGTGGAAAAATATATGTTCTTAGCGCGCCTGAAATGGGCTGTCTGCACTCTCAAAGTGCATGTTGTTGCCAAATGTAAACCTAGTTCATAGTTGTTAGTAATGATCTTATCAGACAGTGTTAAGCCGCTGAAATCAGAGTTTGAATCCGAGCTAATGTCGCTATACTTTGCTGTTCTAGCCGCCATGTTTGTTTGTATTGGCATCAATGTGTGACGTCACAGGAAAATGGACGGGTGTATATAACGATGGTTAAAATCAGGCACTTTGAAGCTTTTTTTAGGGATATTGCATGATGGGTAAAATTTTGAAAAAAACTTCGAAAAATAAAATAAGCCACTGGGAACTGATTTTTAATGGTTTTAACCCTTCTGAAATTGTGATAATGTTCCCCTTTAAAAATAGCAGTTATCACGGGAGTTAATCGGGCCGAAAGAGTTTTTAAGAGAAAGTGTTGTATACTCAACATTTAGATCCCGTTCTCACAACGTTGCAATCAACGGCGAAATGTTTACACAAATTTAACCTTCAAACTGAACAATCATATCACTTAAGGAACACATGTAATGCCTAATTTGGGCCTTAGGGTTGCACAAGGGTTAACAACACCAAAAGACTGAGTCCTTAACAGCTGGGATTCTTTGTTTGAACTCTCGATTGCACAGAATTTTACACAGGCAAACAAAAAAGTTTGTTACACGCAATATTTGGCTGTATGAAAACCGAGACATTATGACATATGGAAAAAATGTTTGTCAAACCAAATCCCACAAAAAGTTGACAATATGAAAGCCGAGGCTGGTAGTATTTACAGTATGGTTGTATAATTACTGCGTCCCAAGAATTGTATCCCTTTTGTTCTTTTGATAGTTGTGTCTGATATTCACTGACCTTGTTGCAAAGTCTGCACATACAACACTCAAGATACCAGTTCCTATCCGTGCAGTCTTTTTGCCCCAAATCGCATACTACCATCCCAGTAACTAATGCTTAATTCTCCTTCAAGGACTCTAGGGCACAAATGTGAATACAAGTATTATCATGTTTCACTTTGATGTAACTCAAACATAATAAAGCCGCTAAATTTGCAACCCTAGGGGCTAAGTACAAGTCATTCACAGCAAGGTCGTAGTTCTTGGGAATGACGTGAAGGCAGTCTGCTTGTCGTAATGAAAGACAGGGAGTGCTGGGATGTAGTACAGTAGTGATATAGTACTGCATGGGGGGTTTGGACTCTGGATTTAGACTGAAGTGATCCTCCTGTGAGCCGTCACCACAGCCGCCGCCACTAATACCGGCCTACGCATAAAGCCATAGTCTTGTAAAATAGAATCAAATGCACTTCTGCCTTCTATTTGGCTGTCACATGACCAGTCACATGGTTCTCATTTTCAAAACAAGTCAAGCGGAGCTAAGCAAAATAACTTCAAATGTAATGTCAGTAAAATAAGTTTAATTGTCGCCCAACCAGCTGGCATGAGACAAGAGCAGGTGGTCCGCCCCCGCTCGCTCTGTGACCCCATTGAAAATTAAAAGGTGAACAAGGGGAAGACAAAAGGCGCCGGATGGGTTTGTGGTTGCCCGATGGCACGGAATCAAGTCCAGGGTTTTGTTGGCGGGAATGGAGGAGGATTTGACAGATCTGCCACTGGCTGACTGACTGGTTCTGTCCTCTGGCTGGCTCCTGTAACGGGGGCCCCTTTGGTGTGGCGCTACCGCTACACTTGGCCGTGGTTGATGTTGGGAACCGCCCAAACACTCAGGTGGTGAGTCGGGGGGAGATATGGGCAGCCTCCTTTGTCAGAATCAGTCAGAGAACATGTGCAGCTTGTTCTTTGTATGCAAAATCAAATCTGAACAGAAAAACATGGCATGTTTTCATTGCGTGGTACTTACTCGGCTCAAGAAGACACTGTTACTTGTTCTGCTTTTCTTCTGGAGAAGGCAGGGACCAATTTCAACAATACTGGAATCACGATTATTAATCGTTAATTAAAATATATTACATTGCACTTTTTATTTTAAACAAACAGTATGTACACTTACTTGCTCGCACATGTGTCCACTGTCTGTCTGTCGCCCTCTGGTGGTTGGCGATTGTAAACGTGCTTGGTTTGAAATGCAGCGTAGCCTGTTGTTTTAATCATAACTGCCAAAATCATGATTACTGTATTTTTCGGAGTATAAGTCGCACCGGCCGAAAATGCATAATAAAGAAGGAAAAAAACATATATAACTCGCACTGGAGTATAAGTTGCATTTTTTGGGGTAAATTTATTTGATAAAACCCAACACCAAGAATAGACGTTTGAAAGGCAATTTAAAATAAATAAAGAATAGTGAACAACAGGCTGAATAAGTGTACGTTATATGAGGCATAAATAACCAACTGAGAACGTGCCTGGTATGTTAACGTAACATGTTATGGTAAGAGTCATTCAAATAACTATAACATATAGAACATGCTATACGTTTACCAAACAATCTGTCACTCCTAATCGCTAAATCCCATGAAATCTTATACGTCTAGTCTCTTACGTGAATGAGATAAATAATATTATTTGATATTTTACGGTAATGTGTTAATAGTTTCACACATAAGTCGCCCCTGAGTATAAGTTGCACCCCCTGGCCAAACTATGAAAAAAACTGCGACTTATAGTCTGAAAAATACGGTACGATTAAAATTTTATTTAATCGTGCAGCTTTACCTGGTAGAGTTGTTGGACATCAGCCACAGCTGGTCACTTTGATTGATTGGTTGAAACTTTTATTAGTAGATTGCACAGTACAGTACACATTCTGTACAATTGACCACTAAATGGTAACACCCGAATACGTTTTTCAACTTGTTTAAGTCGGGGTCTACGTTAATCAATTCATGGTAGGGCTGCAGCTATCGATTATTCTGGTAACAGAGTAATCTATCGGTTAGTTAGTTCGATTAATCCTGTAATCGGATGAAGCACACTTTTATAGCCTCACTGCATATTTTAGGGAAAATAGTTGAAATAAACAACAATTTTACTGCTTGCCATTTCCTTCGATCTTTTTTTTTTTTCCTAAAAATGCATCATCACACAGATCCTGGCACCCACACACCACCGCTCTCATCTTCGCTCTGTTGCAGCGGCCGTGTGGAAACAATGTCAACAATTTTATTCATTTTAGTTAAATGATTATTCAAAGCAACATAATATAAATCACAGCTCTTTTATAAATAAATTCATCGATTTGATTTATTACAGCCCTACACATTAGTCGAACTCAGAGGTTATGTGACTAAAAATAACGCAATTAGCTTACAATCTCCATTGTCTTGCTGCCATCAGTCTCCTCTTGAATAAAATGTCATCACTTTGCAAGGGCAGTCCTGTAATCCTTTCTTGTTGTTTGTTAGCAGGTCTCATTTCCTCTGTATTTTTCATAAGTAGAATAGCAGAGGTGGAAAATGGTCATACAGGTTCCAATAAAGTTGCTATTATTCCTTCCCCTGTGCCAGCGATTCTCAAACTGTGGTACGCAGGCTCTCGTGGTATGACCAATAATTACTTCAATACATATTCAAACAGTGTTACTGTTCAAACTGTATGTAATGTTCCAGTGGCCAAAAATATTAAATATACTTGCTAAATAAAACCTCTGACTTGATTTTAATGAATTTAATTTCATTTCATTTTTATTTATCTCCTTCATTGATGTGCATCTTTGATCGATAGACAATTATACCTCCATTATTCAATTATACATTTACACACCAATGCCTGAGAAGGAGCAGGATGAAGAAAAATCGTATATTTTCCTGCCCCCTTCAACATAATACGTAGTCTTACTTAATGGATATCATATAAACCAACAATTATGTATATATATGTAGGCCTACCACGCTACTGTACTTTAAAGGGGAACATTATCACCAGACCTATGTAAGCGTCAATACATACCTTGATGTTGCAGAAAAAAGACCATATATTTTTTTAACCGATTTCCGAACTCTAAATGGGTGAATTTTGGCGAATTAAACGCCTTTCTAATATTCGCTCTCGGAGCGATGACGTCACAACGTGACGTCACATCGGGAAGCAATCCGCCATTTTCTCAAACACCGAGTCAAATCAGCTCTGTTATTTTCCGTTTTTTCGACTGTTTTCCGTACCTTGGAGACATCATGCCTCGTCGGTGTGTTGTCGGAGGGTGTAACAACACGAACAGGGACGGATTCAAGTTGCACCAGTGGCCCAAAGATGCGAAAGCGGCAAGAAATTGGACGTTTGTTCCGCACACTTTACCGACGAAAGCTATGCTACGACAGAGATGGCAAGAATGTGTGGATATCCTGCGACACTCAAAGCAGATGCATTTCCAACGATAAAGTCAAAGAAATCTGCCGCCAGACCCCCATTGAATCTGCCGGAGTGTGTGAGCTATTCAGGGACAAAGGACCTAAGTAGCATGGCAAGCAATGGCGGCAGTTTGTTCCCGCAGACGAGCGAGCTAAACCCCCTATCGACCCTCGCTTCCCTGGCCTGCTGACATCAACTCCAAAACTGGACAGATCAGCTTTCAGGAAAAGAGCGCGGATGAGGGTATGTCTACAGAATATATTAATTGATGAAAATTGGGCTGTCTGCACTCTCAAAGTGCATGTTGTTGCCAAATGTATTTCATATGCTGTAAACCTAGTTCATAGTTGTTAGTTTCTTTTAATGTCAAACAAACACATACCAATCGTTGGTTAGAAGGCGATCGCCGAATTCGTCCTCGCTTTCTCCCGTGTCGATGGCTGTCGTGTCGTTTTTGCTTGCATACGGTTCAAACCGATATGGCTCAATAGCTTCAGTTTCTTCTTCAATTTCGTTTTTGCTACCTGCCTCCACACTACAACCATCCATTTTGATACATGCGTAATCTGTTGAATCGCTTAAGCCGCTGAAATCGGAGTCTGAATCCGAGCTAATGTCGCTATATCTTGCTGTTCTTTCCGCCATGTTTGTTTGTATTGGCATCACTGTGTGACGTCACAGGAAAATGGACGGGTGTATATAACGATGGTTAAAATCAGGCACTTTGAAGCTTTTTTTAGGGATATTGCGTGATGGGTAAAATTTTGAAAAAAACTTCGAAAAATATAATAAGCCACTGGGAACTGATTTTTAATGGTTTTAACCATTCTGAAATTGTGATAATGTTCCCCTTCAAGGATTTCCAAGACGGCCTGTGATATATTGACAAAAGTTGCAGTTGGTATGTTTCCATCTATCAGCAATCACACACAATTATTGATTTATCTTAGTGATTCCTTTTTTTTTCTCCTATGTGATGCACTTCAGACTGCGGGGCTAGGAAACAGCGAACCATTGTTAAGCTTTAGTGTGTGTGTGTGTGTAGTGGGGTCTTGTGTCGGCAGGTTTTACAGGAACGCTGCCAAATCTCTCAGGAAGTTTGCAGCAGACGGTGAAAGAAAAAGGAAGACAAAGCAAAAGAGCCCCTTTTGCTTGTGTAAGCTTTGGGCACAAACGAAGGAAACAAGTCTTTCTTGTAGTAGAAGCTCGGACCATTCACACACAACCTCCCCCCATGGCCTTCCTCTGCGCCATCCCACGCCTCCTCAACAGTTCCTTACTCTGTATTGTGTATTTATTTGTGGTTTGATGCTGTTGTGGAGTCCAGATGCTTGAGGCCGCAGTACAGGTTGCTTGGTCACATGCTCCTACGAGCATCCAAACAAACCTTTTTGTGTACAAAGTGCTGCACATTTGCACTCTTGTGCCCATTGAGGCGCATTCAGAGAGGTGACATAATGACTGCTTCTGAACAAAGGCAGATTTTTTAATGTTCCAGTTTGTTGACCGTTTAGACAGCGCTCCATTTCGACGCAGCTGTATCCGTGTAGTGGGAAATGGCAAGCGCTCGCTCCCTGCGCTGGGCCTCCAAGTGTAGGCGGGAAGCGTAGCTGCAGGAAGGGTGGAATACACAACTGAACAAACACGAGTGGACATGTAATTGCTGCCTGTTAAAGGGGAACATTATCACAATTTCAGAATGGTTAAAACCATTAAAAATCAGTTCCCAGTAGCTTATTATATTTTTCGAAGTTTTTTTCAAAATTTTACCCATCACGCAATATCCCTAAAAAAAGCTTCAAAGTGCCTGATTTTAACCATCATTATATACACTCGTCCATTTTCCTGTGACGTCACATAGTGAAGCCAACACAAACAAACATGGCGGATAGAACAGCAAGCTATAGCGACATTAGCTCGGATTCAGACTCGGATTTCAGCGGTTTAAGCGATTCAACAGATTACGCATGTATTGAAACGGATGGTTGTAGTGTGGAGGCAGGTAGCGAAAACGAAATTGAAGAAGAAACTGAAGCTATTGAGCCATATCGGTTTGAACCGTATGCAAGCGAAACCGACACGACAGCCAGCAACACGGGAGAAAGCGAGGACGAATTCGGCGATCGCCTTCTAACCAACGATTGGTATGTGTTTGTTTGGCATTAAAGGAAACTAACAACTATGAACTAGGTTTACAGCATATGAAATACATTCGGCAACAACATGCACTTTGAGAGTGCAGACAGCCCAGTTTTCATCAATTAATATTTTCTG
>NC_084550.2:49952500-49957500 GCF_033978685.3 Nerophis lumbriciformis | reverse complement strand
CGATGGAAAGCGCTGGTCAACGTTGGAATCGCCACAAAACACATGTTAAGACACTCATTTTGTCAGGTAAACCACAAAGAAAGGGGCTTTATGAATCCACTTCCCAAACAGGAGTTCAGAACCAATCGCATCCCATTAAACCCACTTACTTGGATTCATCAGTGGGGAGTTTTTGCCATTTTTACTGACATTTAGTGAATAATTTCTACAACCTGCTGTCATCTGTAACAGTCCAGTTTGTTGTCGACCAGGGGTGTCCAAAGTGTGGCCTCTTTATTTAATTTACAAAATACTATCACGAAACGACGTAAGTGGACTAAAAGAGCAAACAGGTGTCATGTAATGGAATGTTGCAAAATTGACACTATTAACAAATAATGGACTAACATTAAAACGGGCCTTTCGTTTATATGAAACAAAAGTTATGAACAGAAAATTTCAGATAATTAAGTAGTGTTTTACTTTAAAACTGTCATTGCTCCAAATGTAATAATTAAAACTACAGATCGAACGATAAAACTGAAGTGGTTGTCAAACTTGTTTCACCAAGTACCACGATAAAGACCAACAATAACATACAGTAGCGTAGTAGGCCTACGTTTGCATTAAAAACAAGGCATAGCTTTTATTTAACAAGTGTATATATATATATATATATATATATATATATATATATATATATATATATATATATATATATGTATATATATGTATATATATATATATATGTATATATATATATATATATATGTATATATATATATGTGTGTATATGTATATATATATATATATAAATATATATATATACGTATATATACATATATATATTTATACATACATATATATATGTATATATATATATATATGTACATATATATATGTATATATATACTGTATATATATATATATATGTACATATATATATGTATATATATACTGTATATATATATATATATATATATATATGTATGTACATATATATATATGTATATATATACTGTATATATATGTATATATATATATATATATATATATATATATATATATATATATATATATATATATATATATATATATATCGTCACTGTAACATTACACACGGTTTGAACAGTAACACTGTGTTTGAATATAGGAAAATAAAACACTGTAATCAAGTAATTATTTGGTGTACCACTAGTGGTACACATACCACAGTTTGAGAATACCTGATCTAGGGATTTACGCTTTTGAAAGGAAAAATAATATATATTGATATTTATTTGACACTCTTGTGAGTGGGGGGCTTTTGTCTGATTTTTTTTAAAACGGTCGCTGTCCCAAAACTAATGAATCATTAGCAATGTGTACAGAAAAATACTTGTTTATAAAATAAATAAATAAATATATAATATATACATAATATAATAATAATAATAAATAAATAATATATAATAATTATTATATAATAAATAATAATATATACAATAATGTATATTTTTATTAATATTTATTAATACATAATACTAATTATTAAATTGACTAATAATTGTATTGATACAATATATAATTTATATATTTTATTACATTATATATATGTACAAATATATATATATTTAAAAAAAAATTTATATATATATATATATAATAAAACTAATTAAAAAAATAATATAATAATAAATAATATATAATAAATATAAAAATACTTTACTCCTTGGTTAAAGTTTGGACACCCCTGTTGTAGATTTTCAAAGGTTAGGAGGCGGAGCTAAAGAGCCATCATATACCAATCAGTGCTCTACTCGAAACCGTAAACTGCCAATTGATTTTCATCCAAACTCATTTTGTCATTCAGAACATTCTCACTGCTTCTAAACGGCTGCGCAATTATCCGCAATACTCGCTGAGAGGTTAGGAAATTGCCACGTTGACAATCCGTGTTTGCGTTCAAATGGTCGGGATGTCCTCCATTATTGTCGTGTTCCCTCATGATTTATTAGCAACCAAACACAAAAGATCTTACTTTTCTGTTCATAACATTGTGTCATAAAAATGAAATCCCCGGTTTTGATGTCAGTCTATTAGACGTTGGACTAACATCAAAACCGGGCTTTCCACGACTCAGTCAATTTCAAAACCGGACGCGAATGTCGTCCCAATGACGCCCTTTTTGTTCCGATGAGATGATCAAGCGAAGACATTCCATTCTTCTCGTGAGGCGTTCAGGAGCTGAGCTTCTGTTGGGCTCAACGTCCGCTTCCTCATCCCTACGGCGACGAGGCGCTCGGAAAACGCGCCGTTTTTGTTGTTTTCATAGTTAACATTTCACTGCCACGCTGTAAATTGGAGGCTTTTCTACCTGCTCCATCACACACACGTTCTTGTATTTCTGACCTTGAGACCTCCGAAAAATGCCTGCCTCTTTAGGACCACCCTTTCTAGATATATAAAGACGTGTAGTTACATTAATAATATATAAATAGTTATTTTATTTTTTGTTTGTAATTGTTTTTTTAATCTTCACTATTTACTTCAAGTTATTACAGTATTTTATTTTTTTAATTAATTTTGGCCAAAGGGGGCGCATTTCAATTTCTTACACACACTTGTTATTTCATATGTTGACCAGAGGGGGAGCACTTTTAAAAGCGACACACACAGTCAATTTGAAAAATTCCTCCTTTTTGGGGACATCCTTAATTTTGATAGATTTCACCACCAGGGGTGCAAATGAGATCTCTAGTTTTTTGTAATGTGCTTAAGGCTGATGACAAAGGAGTCACGGACCACAAATGGCATGTGCCGCACTTTGGGCAACACAGCTGTAGAAAGCAACTGTTAATGGCCACTATAGTCTTAGTACCGTAGTGTATTTGTTCATCCTATGGTCACATATGGGACGCGGGTTGTCTTACGTCAGCACCAGAAGTCGTACAATCAGCTGTTCACCTGGCGGGTTTTTTCGGGGATGAATAGGGAAGTCCTTCTTTAAGTCTTGTTTTAGCACCTGTCAATGTTTACTTTTGCAGGCACATTAAATCAACAAAAAAATCCTGACGTTGGAGCAATGTTCACAGACTCTAGGATTTGGCTCTCTATTAGATGCGATGGTTTTCCGTATTGAGACCGTGATTTCGGTCCTAACTTGTCCTCATATGGAAGGTACTTTTCCTTGTTGATGTCTCAAGAAGGGTAGAAATACAAGAACACACACACACACTTTTCTACCAGGTAACGATAAGAGCATCCTTGCGCTGTGCGTAAACGATGTGCTGAGAAAAACAAAACAATTCGCGGATATTTTTCAAGGAGCAATTCATTTGTTAATGACATGTAGCTATTTAATTGTGTTTTTTTTTCTGTCTTTATTATTATAATCATTTGTATTTTCTTTTTGTCTTTTGGTGGAAAAAGTTGATCTTTTCATTTGTTTCATTCGAGTTTGTCTTGTTAATAAGCGAGAGGAAAAGGAAAAAAGGTTGAAAAGTGCAGGAACACAGAAAAAAAAGCCACAATCGCTACTTCTTCAAGGAGCTGGTTGACCACTAGGACAGCGCCACCTGCTGCCCACTTGTTCCACATCTTCCTCATCCACTCAAATGATATCCCATCTAATTATTTTTTTAAAGTCGTCCGCTTTGTTGCCGGATGAGTATTTTCCATGACCGTATGCACGTGGCGACCATTTAAATAGTGCACTTCTAAAAGTGGAAGAGTGTGTACTTCAAGCAGTTTGTGGCTGTGTCTCCTACTGAAAAGGTTTTGGCAGGCCACCTTTTTTGTCTTTTGTACGTAAAAAGTAGCCTCCATGAACAATAAAGAGCTTTGAAATCACAAATCTCTTTTTGCTGATTACGCACAGAAACGCTCAAGAGAAGTAATATTCAGTAAAACTTTATATTTATATGTACAAACACATCCTGACATTTTATTACCGTATTTTTCCGACTATAAGTCGCAGTTTTTTTTCATAGTTTGGCCGGGGGTGCGACTTATACTCAGGAGCGACTTATGTGTGAAATTATTAACACATTACCGTAAAATATCAAATAATATTATTTAGCTCATTCACGTAAGAGACTAGACGTGTAAGATTTCATGGGATTTAGCGATTAGGAGTGACAGATTGTTTGGTAAACGTATAGCATGTTCTATATGTTATAGTTATTTGAATGACTCTTACCATAATATGTTACGTTAACATACCAGGCACGTTCAGATCGGACCTACTTGGGTTTCAATATTTGCCACAAAGTGCAGCATGGGCGTGCACAAGTGGACATTCATGATCACTAATATTCCCCCAGTAGGGCATCTGGATATGTTTACAGACATAAATACAACAGCTGGGATTTAAATGATTGAATCGCTAGACTTGAAGAATGTTCATTCAGTTTCATTTTGCAGAAAAAAAAGACTGGTAAGTCATTCTGGCTTTAAGAAACACTCAAGAAAATTGTTTCAGTTTCGTTAACAGTTTCATTTGTTTATCAAGCAAAGTGAAAAAAATATGGAATTACCGTATTTTTCGGACTATAAGTCGCAGTTTTTTTCATAGTTTGGCCAGGCTCCAGTGCGCCTTATATATGTTTTTTTTCTTTTTTATTATGCATTTTCGGCAGGTGCGACTTATTCTCCAGTGCGCCTTATATATGTTTTTTTCCTTTTTTACTATGCATTTTCGGCAGGTGCGACTTATACTCCAGTGCGCCTTATATGTTTTTTTCCTTTTTTATTATGCATTTTCGGCAGGTGCGACTTATACTCCGAAAAATACGGTACTCAATTCCGAGGAAAAAATGAAGGAATCACCGTGAACATTCTCATTTTCAAAGTAAAAACCTGCATCAGATGACATCTGCTCATTAGTCTACAGTTAGAAAGGAGTGTTCACACCTTTGCTGTTGCACCAGGTGGATTGACATGAATCATGTCAATTGAAACAAAGCATTTGGATTTATTTGAGTGTTTCTTAAAGCCATTTGAAACAACTTTAGTTGTGTTTAATGTCTGTTACCTGCCTT